>NW_027194385.1:600000-900000 GCF_032444005.1 Ranitomeya imitator | reverse complement strand
GGTATAGAGTGTAGGGTATAGAGTGTAGGGTATAGAGTGTAGGGTATAGAGTGTAGGGTATAGAGTGTAGGGTATAGAGTGCAGGGTATAGAGTGTAGAGTGTAGGGTATAGAGTGTAGAGTGTAGGGTATAGAGTGTAGGGTATAGAGTGTAGGGTATAGAGTGTAGGGTGTAGAGTGTAGAGTGTAGGGTATAGAGTGTAGGGTATAGAGTGTAGGGTGTAGAGTGTAGGGTATAGAGTGTAGGGTATAGAGTGTAGGGTATAGAGTGTATGGTATAGAGTGTAGGGTATAGAGTGTAGGGTATAGAGTTTAGGGTATAGAGTGTAGAGTGTAGGGTATAGAGTGTAGAGTGTAGGGTATAGAGTGTAGGGTATAGAGTGTAGGGTAGATAGTGTAGAGTGTAGGGTATAGAGTGTAGGGTATAGAGTGAAGGGTATAGAGTGTAGAGTGTAGGGATTAGAGTGTAGGGTATAGAGTGTAGGGTGTAGAGTGTAGGGTATAGAGTGTAGAGTGTAGGGTATAGAGTGTATGGTATAGAGTGTAGGGTATAGAGTGTAGGGTGTAGAGTGTAGGTTATAGAGTGTAGGGTATAGAGTGTAGGGTATTGAGTGTAGGGTATAGAGTGTAGGGAATAGAGTGTAGAGTGTAAGGTATAGAGTGTAGAGTGTAGGGTATAGAGTGTAGGGTATAGAGTGTAGAGTGTTGGGATTAGAGTGTAGGGTATAGAGTGTAGGGTGTAGAGTGTAGGGTATGGAGTGTAGAGTGTAGTGTATAGAGTATATGGTATAGAGTGTAGGGTATAGAGTGTAGGGTGTAGAGTGTAGGGTATAGAGTGTAGGGTATAGATTGTAGGGAATAGAGTGTAGAGTGTAAGGTATAGAGTGTAGAGTGTAGGGTATAGAGTGTAGGGTATAGACTGTAGGATATAGAGTGTAGGGTATAGAGTGTAGGGTATAGAGTGTAGGGTATAGATTGTAGAGTGTACGCTATAGAGTGTAGGGTATAGAGTGTAGAGTGTAGGGTATAGAGTGTAGGGTATAGAGTGTAGGGTATAGAGTGTAGAGTGTAGGGTATAGTGTGTAGGGTATAGAGTGCAGGGTGTAGAGTGTAGGGTATAGAGTGTAGAGTGTAGGGTATAGAGTGTATGGTATAGAGTGTAGGGTATAGAGTGTAGGGTGTAGAGTGTAGGGTATAGAGTGTAGGGTATAGAGTGTAGGGTATAGAGTGTAGGGTATAGAGTGTAGGGAATAGAGTGTAGAGTGTAAGGTATAGAGTGTAGAGTGTAGGGTATAGAGTGTAGGGTATAGAGTGTAGAGTGTAGGGATTAGAGTGTAGGGTATAGAGTGTAGGGTGTAGAGTGTAGGGTATAGAGTGTAGAGTGTAGGGTATAGAGTGTATGGTATAGAGTGTAGGGTATAGAGTGTAGGGTATAGAGTGTACGGTATAGAGTGTAGGGTATAGAGTGTAGGGAATAGAGTGTAGAATGTAAGGTATAGAGTGTAGAGTGTAGGGTATAGAGTGTAGGGTATAGAGTGTAGGGTATAGAGTGTAGAGTGTAGGGTATAGTGTGTAGGGTATAGAGTGCAGGGTGTAGAGTGTAGGGTATAGAGTGTAGGGTATAGAGTGTAGAGTGTAGGGTATAGAGTGTATGCTATAGAGTGTATGGTGTAGAGTGTATGGTATAGAGTGTAGGGTATAGAGTGTAGAGTGTATGGTATAGAGTGTATGGTATAGAGTGTAGGGTATAGAGTGTATGTTATAGAGTGTAGGGTAGAGAGTGTAGAGTGTAGGGTATAGAGTGTAGGGTATAGAGTGTAGGGTATAGAGTGTAGAGTGTAGGGATTACAGTGTAGGGCATAGAGTGTAGGGTGTAGAGTGTAGGGTATAGAGTGTAGAGTGTAGGGTATAGAGTGTATGGTATAGAGTGTAGGGTATAGAGTGTAGGGTGTAGAGTGTAGGGTATAGAGTGTAGGGTATAGAGTGTAGGGTATAAAGTGTAGGGTATAGAGTGTAGGGAATAGAGTGTAGAGTGTAAAGTATAGAGTGTAGAGTGTAGGGTATAGAGTGTAGGGTATAGAGTGTAGAGTGTAGGGTATAGAGTGTAGGGTATAGAGTGTAGGGTATAGAGTGTAGGGTATAGAGTGTAGGGTATAGAGTGTAGGGTATATAGTGTAGAGTGTAGGGTATAGAGTGTAGGGTATAGAGTGTAGGGTATAGAGTGCAGGGTATAGAGTGTAGAATGTAGGGTATAGAGTGTAGAGTGTAGGGTATAGAGTGTAGGGTATAGAGTGTAGGGTATAGAGTGTAGGGTGTAGAGTGTAGAGTGTAGGGTATAGAGTGTAGGGTATAGAGTGTAGGGTGTAGAGTGTAGGGTATAGAGTGTAGGGTATAGAGTGTAGGGTATAGAGTGTAGGGTATAGAGTGTATGGTATAGAGTGTAGGGTATAGAGTGTAGGGTATAGAGTTTAGGGTATAGAGTGTAGAGTGTAGGGTATAGAGTGTAGAGTGTAGGGTATAGAGTGTAGGGTATAGAGTGTAGAGTGTAGGGATTAGAGTGTAGGGTATAGAGTGTAGGGTGTAGAGTGTAGGGTATAGAGTGTAGAGTGTAGGGTATAGAGTGTATGGTATAGAGTGTAGGGTATAGAGTGTAGGGTGTAGAGTGTAGGTTATAGAGTGTAGGGTATAGAGTGTAGGGTATAGAGTGTAGAGTGTAGGGATTAGAGTGTAGGGTATAGAGTGTAGGGTGTAGAGTGTAGGGTATAGAGTGTAGAGTGTAGGGTATAGAGTGTATGGTATAGAGTGTAGGGTATAGAGTGTAGGGTGTAGAGTGTAGGTTATAGAGTGTAGGGTATAGAGTGTAGGGTATTGAGTGTAGGGTATAGAGTGTAGGGAATAGAGTGTAGAGTGTAAGGTATAGAGTGTAGAGTGTAGGGTATAGAGTGTAGGGTATAGAGTGTAGAGTGTTGGGATTAGAGTGTAGGGTATAGAGTGTAGGGTGTAGAGTGTAGGGTATGGAGTGTAGGGTATAGATTGTAGGGAATAGAGTGTAGAGTGTAAGGTATAGAGTGTAGAGTGTAGGGTATAGAGTGTAGGGTATAGACTGTAGGGTATAGAGTGTAGGGTATAGAGTGTAGGGTATAGAGTGTAGGGTATAGATTGTAGAGTGTACGCTATAGAGTGTAGGGTATAGAGTGTAGAGTGTAGGGTATAGAGTGTAGGGTATAGAGTGTAGGGTATAGAGTGTAGAGTGTAGGGTATAGTGTGTAGGGTATAGAGTGCAGGGTGTAGAGTGTAGGGTATAGAGTGTAGGGTATAGAGTGTAGAGTGTAGGGTATAGAGTGTATGGTATAGAGTGTAGGGTATAGAGTGTAGGGTGTAGAGTGTAGGGTATAGAGTGTAGGGTATAGAGTGTAGGGTATAGAGTGTAGGGTATAGAGTGTAGGGAATAGAGTGTAGAGTGTAAGGTATAGAGTGTAGAGTGTAGGGTATAGAGTGTAGGGTATAGAGTGTAGAGTGTAGGGATTAGAGTGTAGGGTATAGAGTGTAGGGTGTAGAGTGTAGGGTATAGAGTGTAGAGTGTAGGGTATAGAGTGTATGGTATAGAGTGTAGGGTATAGAGTGTAGGGTATAGAGTGTACGGTAGAGAGTGTAGGGTATAGAGTGTATGGTATAGAGTGTAGGGATTACAGTGTAGGGCATAGAGTGTAGGGTGTAGAGTGTAGGGTATAGAGTGTAGAGTGTAGGGTATAGAGTGTATGGTATAGAGTGTAGGGTATAGAGTGTAGGGTGTAGAGTGTAGGGTATAGAGTGTAGGGTATAGAGTGTAGGGTATAAAGTGTAGGGTATAGAGTGTAGGGAATAGAGTGTAGAGTGTAAAGTATAGAGTGTAGAGTGTAGGGTATAGAGTGTAGGGTATAGAGTGTAGAGTGTAGGGTATAGAGTGTAGGGTATAGAGTGTAGGGTATAGAGTGTAGGGTATAGAGTGTAGGGTATAGAGTGTAGGGTATATAGTGTAGAGTGTAGGGTATAGAGTGTAGGGTATAGAGTGTAGGGTATAGAGTGCAGGGTATAGAGTGTAGAGTGTAGGGTATAGAGTGTAGAGTGTAGGGTATAGAGTGTAGGGTATAGAGTGTAGGGTATAGAGTGTAGGGTGTAGAGTGTAGAGTGTAGGGTATAGAGTGTAGGGTATAGAGTGTAGGGTGTAGAGTGTAGGGTATAGAGTGTAGGGTATAGAGTGTAGGGTATAGAGTGTAGGGTATAGAGTGTATGGTATAGAGTGTAGGGTATAGAGTGTAGGGTATAGAGTTTAGGGTATAGAGTGTAGAGTGTAGGGTATAGAGTGTAGAGTGTAGGGTATAGAGTGTAGGGTATAGAGTGTAGGGTAGAGAGTGTAGAGTGTAGGGTATAGAGTGTAGGGTATAGAGTGAAGGGTATAGAGTGTAGAGTGTAGGGATTAGAGTGTAGGGTATAGAGTGTAGGGTGTAGAGTGTAGGGTATAGAGTGTAGAGTGTAGGGTATAGAGTGTATGGTATAGAGTGTAGGGTATAGAGTGTAGGGTGTAGAGTGTAGGTTATAGAGTGTAGGGTATAGAGTGTAGGGTATTGAGTGTAGGGTATAGAGTGTAGGGAATAGAGTGTAGAGTGTAAGGTATAGAGTGTAGAGTGTAGGGTATAGAGTGTAGGGTATAGAGTGTAGAGTGTTGGGATTAGAGTGTAGGGTATAGAGTGTAGGGTGTAGAGTGTAGGGTATGGAGTGTAGTGTGTAGTGTATAGAGTATATGGTATAGAGTGTAGGGTATAGAGTGTAGGGTGTAGAGTGTAGGGTATAGAGTGTAGGGTATAGATTGTAGGGAATAGAGTGTAGAGTGTAAGGTATAGAGTGTAGAGTGTAGGGTATAGAGTGTAGGGTATAGACTGTAGGGTATAGAGTGTAGGGTATAGAGTGTAGGGTATAGAGTGTAGGGTATAGATTGTAGAGTGTACGCTATAGAGTGTAGGGTATAGAGTGTAGAGTGTAGGGTATAGAGTGTAGGGTATAGAGTGTAGGGTATAGAGTGTAGAGTGTAGGGTATAGTGTGTAGGGTATAGAGTGCAGGGTGTAGAGTGTAGGGTATAGAGTGTAGGGTATAGAGTGTAGAGTGTAGGGTATAGAGTGTATGGTATAGAGTGTAGGGTATAGAGTGTAGGGTGTAGAGTGTAGGGTATAGAGTGTAGGGTATAGAGTGTAGGGTATAGAGTGTAGGGTATAGAGTGTAGGGAATAGAGTGTAGAGTGTAAGGTATAGAGTGTAGAGTGTAGGGTATAGAGTGTAGGGTATAGAGTGTAGAGTGTAGGGATTAGAGTGTAGGGTATAGAGTGTAGGGTGTAGAGTGTAGGGTATAGAGTGTAGAGTGTAGGGTATAGAGTGTATGGTATAGAGTGTAGGGTATAGAGTGTAGGGTATAGAGTGTACGGTAGAGAGTGTAGGGTATAGAGTGTATGGTATAGAGTGTAGGGTATAGAGTGTAGGGTATAGAGTGTAGGGTATAGAGTGTAGGGTATAGAGTGTAGGGAATAGAGTGTAGAATGTAAGGTATAGAGTGTAGAGTGTAGGGTATAGAGTGTAGGGTATAGAGTGTAGGGTATAGATTGTAGAGTGTAGGCTATAGAGTGTAGGGTATAGAGTGTAGGGAATAGAGTGTAGAATGTAAGGTATAGAGTGTAGAGTGTAGGGTATAGAGTGTAGGGTATAGAGTGTAGGGTATAGATTGTAGAGTGTAGGCTATAGAGTGTAGGGTATAGAGTGTAGAGTGTAGGGTATAGAGTGTAGGGTGTAGAGTGTAGGGTATAGAGTGTAGGGTATAGAGTGTAGAGTGTAGGGTATAGTGTGTAGGGTATAGAGTGCAGGGTGTAGAGTGTAGGGTATAGAGTGTAGGGTATAGAGTGTAGAGTGTAGGGTATAGAGTGTATGCTATAGAGTGTATGGTGTAGAGTGTATGGTATAGAGTGTAGGGTATAGAGTGTAGAGTGTATGGTATAGAGTGTATGGTATAGAGTGTAGGGTATAGAGTGTATGTTATAGAGTGTAGGGTATAGAGTGTAGGGTAGAGAGTGTAGAGTGTAGGGTATAGAGTGTAGGGTATAGAGTGTAGGGTATAGAGTGTAGAGTGTAGGGATTACAGTGTAGGGCATAGAGTGTAGGGTGTAGAGTGTAGGGTATAGAGTGTAGAGTGTAGGGTATAGAGTGTATGGTATAGAGTGTAGGGTATAGAGTGTAGGGTGTAGAGTGTAGGGTATAGAGTGTAGGGTATAGAGTGTAGGGTATAAAGTGTAGGGTATAGAGTGTAGGGAATAGAGTGTAGAGTGTAAAGTATAGAGTGTAGAGTGTAGGGTATAGAGTGTAGGGTATAGAGTGTAGAGTGTAGGGATTAGAGTGTAGGGTATAGAGTGTAGGGTGTAGAGTGTAGGGTATAGAGAGTAGAGTGTAGGGTATAGAGTGTATGGTATAGAGTGTAGGGTATAGAGTGTAGGGTGTAGAGTGTAGGGTATAGAGTGTAGGGTATAGAGTGTAGGGTATAGAGTGTAGGGTATAGAGTGTAGGGAATAGAGTGTAGAGTGTAAGGTATAGAGTGTAGAGTGTAGGGTATAGAGTGTAGGGTATAGACTGTAGGGTATAGAGTGTAGGGTATAGAGTGTAGGGTATAGATTGTAGAGTGTAGGCTATAGAGTGTAGGGTATAGAGTGTAGAGTGTAGGGTATAGAGTGTAGGGTATAGAGTGTAGGGTATAGAGTGTAGGGAATAGAGTGTAGAGTGTAGGGTATAGTGTGTACGGTATAGAGTGCAGGGTGTAGAGTGTAGGGTATAGAGTGTAGGTTATAGAGTGTAGAGTGTAGGGTATAGAGTGTATGCTATAGAGTGTATGGTGTAGTGTGTATGGTATAGAGTGTAGGGTATAGAGTGTAGAGTGTATGGTATAGAGTGTAGGGTATAGAGTGTAGGGTATAGAGTGTATGCTATAGAGTGTAGGGTATAGAGTGTAGAGTGTAGGGTATAGAGTTTAGAGTGTAGGGTATAGAGTGTAGGGTATAGAGTGTAAGTTATAGAGTGTAGGGTGTAGAGTGTAGGGTATAGAGTGTAGGGTATAGAGTGTAGGGTATAGAGTGTACGGTATAGAGTGTAGGGTATGGAGTGTATGGTATAGAGTGTAGGGTATAGAGTGTAGAGTGTAGGGTATAGAGTTTAGGGTATAGAGTGTAGGGTATAGAGTGTAGGGTATAGAGTGTAGGGTATAGAGTGTAGGGTATAGAGTGTAGAGTGTAGGGTATAGAGTTTAGGGTGTAGGGTATAGAGTGTAAGGTATAGAGTGTAGAGTGTAGGGTATAGAGTGTAGGGTATAGAGTGTAGGGTATAGAGTGTACGGTATAGAGTGTAGGGTATAGAGTGTACGGTATAGAGTGTAGGGTATAGAGTGTAGAGTGTAGGGTATAGAGTTTAGGGTATAGAGTGTAGGGTATAGAGTGTAGAGTGTAGGGTATAGAGTTTAGAGTGTAGGGTATAGAGTGTAGGGTATAGAGTGTAAGGTATAGAGTGTAGGGTGTAGAGTGTAGGGTATAGAGTGTAGGGTATAGAGTGTAGGGTATAGAGTATACGGTATAGAGTGTAGGGTATAGAGTGTATGGTATAGAGTGTAGGGTATAGAGTGTAGGGTATAGAGTGTAGGGTATAGAGTGTAGAGTGTAGGGTATAGAGTGTAGGGTATAGAGTGTAGGTCATAGATTGTAGGGTATAGAGTGTAGGGTAGAGAGTGTAGAGTGTAGGGTATAGAGTGTAGGGTATAGAGTGTAGAGTGTAGGGATTAGAGTGTAGGGTATAGAGTGTAGGGTGTAGAGTGTAGGGTATAGAGTGTAGAGTGTAGGGTATAGAGTGTAGGGCATAGAGTGTAGGGTATAGAGTGTAGGGTATAGAGTGTAGAGTGTAGGGTATAGAGTGTATGGTATAGAGTGTAGGGTATAGAGTGTAGGGTATAGAGTGTAGGGTATAGAGTGTAGGGTATATAGTGTAGAGTGTAGGGTATAGAGTGTAGGGTATAGAGTGTTGGGTATAGAGTGTAGGGTATAGAGTGTAGGGTATAGATTGTAGAGTGTAGGGTATAGAGTGTAGAGTGTAGGGTATAGAGTGTAGGGTATAGAGTGTAGGGTATAGAGTGTAGGGTATAGAGTGTAGAGTGTAGGGTATAGAGTGTAGAGTGTAGGGTGTAGAGTGTATGGTATAGAGTGTAGGGTATAGAGTGTAGGGTGTAGAGTGTAGGGTATAGAGTGTAGAGTGTAGGGATTAGAGTGTAGGGTATAGAGTGTAGGGTGTAGAGTGTAGGGTATAGAGTGTAGAGTGTAGGATATAGAGTCTATGGTATAGAGTGTAGGGTATAGAGTGTAAGGTGTAGAGTGTAGGGTATAGAGTGTAGGGCATAGAGTGTAGGGTATAGAGTGTAGGTATAGAGTGTAGAGTGTAGGGTATAGAGTGTATGGTATAGAGTGTAGGGTATAGAGTGTAGGGTATAGAGTGTAGGGTATAGAGTGTAGGGCAAAGAGTGTAGGGTATAGAGTGTAGGGTATAGAGTGTAGAGTGTAGGGTATAGAGTGCAGGGTATATAGTGTAGAGTGTAGGGTATAGAGTGTAGGGTATAGAGTGTAGGGTATAGAGTGTAGGGTATAGAGTGTAGAGTGTAGGGTATAGAGTGTAGAGTGTAGGCTATAGAGTGTAGGGTATAGAATGTAGAGTGTAGGGTATAGAGTGTAGAGTGTAGGGTGTAGAGTGTATGGTATAGAGTGTAGGGTATAGAGTGTAGGGTGTAGAGTGTAAGGTATAGAGTGTAGGGTATAGAGTGTAGGGTATAGAGTGTAGGGTATAGAATGTAGGGTATAGAGTGTAGGGTATAGAGTGTAGAGTGTAGGGTATAGAGTGTAGGGTATAGAGTGTAGGGTATAGAGTGTAGGGTATAGAGTGTAGAGTGTAGGGCATAGAGTGTAGGGTATAGAGTGTAGGGTACAGAGTGTAGGGCAAAGAGTGTAGGGTATAGAGTGTAGGGTATAGAGTGTAGAGTGTAGGGTATAGAGTGTAGGGTATAGAGTGTAGGGTATAGAGTGTAGAGTGTAGGGTATAGAGTGTAGGGTATAGAGTGTAGGGTATAGAGTGTAGGGCAAAGAGTGTAGGGTATAGAGTGTAGGGTATAGAGTGTAGAGTGTAGGGTATAGAGTGTAGGGTATAGAGTGTAGGGTATAGAGTGTAGGGCAAAGAGTGTAGGGTACAGAGTGTATGGTATAGAGTGTAGGGTATAGAGTGTAGGGTATAGAGTGTAGGGTATAGAATGTAGAGTGTAGGGTATAGAGTGTAGGGTATAGAGTGTAGGGTATAGAGTGTAGAGTGTAGGGTATAGAGTGTAGAGTGTAGGGTATAGAGTGTAGGGTATAGAGTGTAGGGTATAGAGTGTAGAGTGTAGGGTATAGAGTGCAGAGTGTAGGGTGTAGAGTGTATGGTATAGAGTGTAGGGTATAGATTGTAGGGTATAGAGTGTAGGGCAAAGAGTGTAGGGTATATACACTCTATACCCTACACTCTATACCCTACACTCTAAACTCTATACCCTACACTCTACACTCTATACCCTACACTCTATAACATACACTCTATACCCTACACTATATACCCAACACTCTATACCATACACTCTACACTCTATACCCTACACTCTATACCATACACTCTACAATCTATACCCTACACTCTATACCCTACACTCTATACCCTACAGTCTATACCCTACACTCTATACCCTACACTCTACACTCTATACCTCACACTCTACACTCTATTCCCTACACTCTATACCCTACACTCTATACCCTACACTCTATACCCTACACTCTATACCCTACACTCTACACCCTACACTCTGTACCCTACACTCTATACCATACACTCTATACCCTACACTCTACACTCTATACCCTAAACTCTACACCCTACACTCTATACCCTACACTCTAATCCCTACACTCTACACTGTATATTATACACTCTATACCCTACACTCTACACTCTATACCTTACACTCTACACTCTATTCCCTACACTCTATACCCTACACTCTACACCCTACACTCTATACCTTACTCTCTATACCCTACACTCTATACCCTACACTCTAAACTCTATACCCTACACTCTACACTCTATACCCTACACTCTATAACATACACTCTATACCCTACACTCTATACCCTGCACTCTATACCATACACTCTACACTCTATACACTACACTCTATACCATACACTCTACACCATACACTCTATACCCTACACACTATACCCTACACTCTACACTCTATACCCTACACTCCATACCCTACACTCTATACCCTACACTCTATATCCTACACTCTACAATCTATACCCTACACTCTATAGCCTACACTCTACAATCTATACCCTACACTCTATATCCTACACTCTATACCCTACAGTCTATACCCTACACTCTATACCCTACACTCTACATTCTATACCTTACACTCTACACTCTATTCCTTACACTCTATACCCTACACTCTAATCACTACACTCTACACTCTATACCCTACACTCTACACTCTATACCTTACACTCTACACTCTATTCCCTACACTCTATACCCTACACTCTATACCCTACACTCTATACCCTACACTCTACACCCTACACTCTATACCCTACACTCTATACCATACACTCTACACCCTACACTCTACACTCTATACCCTACACTCTATACCCTACACTCTATAACCTACACTCTATACCCTACACTCTATACCCTACACTCTACACTCTATACCCTACACTCTACACTCTATACCCTACACTCTATACCCTACACTCTATACCCTACACTCTATACCCTACACTCTATACCCTACAATCTACACTCTATACCCTACACTCTATACCCTACACTCTATACCCTACACTCTACACTCTATACCCTACACTCTATACCCTACACTCTTTGCCGTACACTCTATACCCTACACTCTATACTCTACACTCTATACCCTACACTCTATACCATACACTCTATACCCTACACTCTATACCCTACACTCTATACCCTACACTCTATGCCCTACACTCTATACCCTACACTCTACACCCTACACTCTATACCCTACACTCTGTACTAAACACTCTATACCCTACACTCTATACCCTACACTCTATACCCTACACTCTATAACCTACACTCTACACTCTATACCCTACACTCTACACTCTATACCCTACACTCTATACTCTACACTCTATACCCTACACTCTATACCCTACACTTCATACCCTACACTCTACACTCTATACCCTACACTCTATACCCTACACTCTATACCCTACACTCTATACCCTACACTCTACACTCTATACCCTACACTCTATACCCTACAGTCTATACCTTACACTCTATACCCTACACTCTACACTCTATACCCTACACTCTATACCATACACTCTATACCCTACACTTTATACCGTAAACTCTATACCCTACACTCTATACCCTACACTCTATACCTTACACTCTATACCCTACACTCTATACCCTACACTCTAAACTCTATACCCTACATTCTACACTCTATACCCTACACTCTATAACATACACTCTATACCCTACACTATATACCCAACACTCTATACCATACACTCTACACTCTATACCCTACACTCTATACCATACACTCTACACCATACACTCTATAGCATACACTCTATACCCTACACTCTACACTCTATACCCTACACTCTATACCCTACACTCTACACCCTGCACTCTATACCCTACACACTGTGCACTACACTCTATGCCCTACACTCTATACCCTACACTCTATAACCTACACTCTATACCCTACAATCTATACCCTACACTCTACACTCTATACCCTACACTCTATAACCTACACTCTATACCCTACACTCTATAGCCTACACTCTACAATCTATACCCTACACTCTATACCCTACACTCTATACCCTACAGTCTATACCCTACACTCTATACCCTACACTATACACTCTATACCTTACACTCTACACTCTATTCCCTACACTCTATATCCTACACTCTATACCCTACACCCTATACCCTACACTCTATACCCTACACTCTACACCCTACACTCTGTACCCTACACTCTATACCATACACTCTATACCCTACACTCTACACTCTATACCCTACACTCTACACCCTACACTCTATACCCTACACTCTAATCCCTACACTCTACACTCTATATTCTACACTCTATACCCTACACTCTACACTCTATACCTTACACTCTACACTCTATTCCCTACACTCTATACCCTACACTCTATACCCCACACTCTATACCCTACACTCTATACCCTACACTCTACACCCTACACTCTACACTCTATACCCTACACTCTATACCCTACACTCTATACCCTACACTCTTCACTCTATACCCTACACTCTACAACCTACACACTATACCCTACACTCTAATCCCTACACTCTACACTCTATACCCTACACTCTATACCCTACACTCTATACCCTACACTCTATACCCTACACTCTACACTCTATACCCTACACTCTATACCCTACACTCTATACCCTACACTCTACACTCTGTACCCTACATTCTATACCCTACACTATTTGCCCTACACTCTATACCCTACACTCTATACCCTACACTCTATACCCTACACTATATACCCTACACTCTATACCCTACACTCTATACCCTACACTCTACACCCTACACTCTATACCCTACACTCTATACCATACACTCTACACCCTACACTCTACACTCTATACCCTACACTCTACACTCTATACCCTACACTCTATACCCTACACTCTACACTCTATACCCTACACTCTACACTCTATACCCTACACTCTATACCCTACACTCTATACCCTACACTCTATACCCTACACTCTATACCCTACACTCTACACTCTATACCCTACACTCTATACCCTACACTCTTTGCCCTACACTCTATACCATACACTCTATACCCTACACTTTATACCGTAAACTCTATACCCTACACTCTATACCCTACACTCTATACCTTACACTCTATACCCTACACTCTATACCCTACACTCTAAACTCTATACCCTACATTCTACACTCTATACCCTACACTCTATAACATACACTCTATACCCTACACTATATACCCAACACTCTATACCATACACTCTACACTCTATACCCTACACTCTATACCATACACTCTACACCATACACTCTATAGCATACACTCTATACTCTACACTCTACACTCTATACCCTACACTCTATACCCTACACTCTACACCCTGCACTCTATACCCTACACACTGTGCACTACACTCTATGCCCTACACTCTATACCCTACACTCTATAACCTACACTCTATACCCTACAATCTATACCCTACACTCTACACTCTATACCCTACACTCTATAACCTACACTCTATACCCTACACTCTATAGCCTACACTCTACAATCTATACCCTACACTCTATACCCTACACTCTATACCCTACAGTCTATACCCTACACTCTATACCCTACACTATACACTCTATACCTTACACTCTACACTCTATTCCCTACACTCTATATCCTACACTCTATACCCTACACCCTATACCCTACACTCTATACCCTACATTCTACACCCTACACTCTGTACCCTACACTCTATACCATACACTCTATACCCTACACTCTACACTCTATACCCTACACTCTACACCCTACACTCTATACCCTACACTCTAATCCCTACACTCTACACTCTATATTCTACACTCTATACCCTACACTCTACACTCTATACCTTACACTCTACACTCTATTCCCTACACTCTATACCCTACACTCTATACCCCACACTCTATACCCTACACTCTATACCCTACACTCTACACCCTACACTCTACACTCTATACCCTACACTCTATACCCTACACTCTATACCCTACACTCTTCACTCTATACCCTACACTCTACACCCTACACACTATACCCTACACTCTACACTCTATACCCTACACTCTATACCCTACACTCTATACCCTACACTCTATACCCTACACTCTATACCCTACACTCTACACTCTATACCCTACACTCTATACCCTACACTCTATACCCTACACTCTACACTCTGTACCCTACATTCTATACCCTACACTATTTGCCCTACACTCTATACCCTACACTCTATACCCTACACTCTATACCCTACACTATATACCCTACACTCTATACCCTACACTCTATACCCTACACTCTACACCCTACACTTTATACCCTACACTCTATACCATACACTCTACACCCTACACTCTACACTCTATACCCTACACTCTACACTCTATACCCTACACTCTATACCCTACACTCTACACTCTATACCCTACACTCTACACTCTATACCCTACACTCTATACCCTACACTCTATACCCTACACTCTATACCCTACACTCTATACCCTACACTCTACACTATATACCCTACACTCTATACCTTACACTCTATACCCTACACTCTACACTCTATACCCTACACTCTATACCCTACACTCTTTGCCCTACACTCTATACCCTACACTCTATACCCTACACTCTTTGCCCTACACTCTATACCCTACACTCTATACCCTACACTCTATACCCTACACTCTATACCATACACTCTATACCCTACACTCTACACTCTATACCCTACACTCTATACCCTACACTCTATACCCTACACTCTATACCCTACACTCTATACCCTACACTCTACACTATATACCCTACACTCTATACCCTACACTCTATACCCTACACTCTACACTCTATACCCTACACTCTATACCCTACACTCTTTGCCCTACACTCTATACCCTACACTCTATACCCTACACTCTATACCCTACACTCTATACCATACACTCTATACCCTACACTCTACACTCTATAACCTACACTCTATACCCTACACTCTATGCCCTACACTCTATACCCTACACTCTACACCCTACACTCTATACCCTACACTCTATACCATACACTCTATACCCTACACTCTACACTCTATACCCTACACTCTACACCCTACACTCTATACCCTACACTCTAATCCCTACACTCTACACTCTATACCCTACACTCTATACCCTACACTCTACACCCTACACTCTATACCCTACACTCTATACCATACACTCTACACCCTACACTCTACACTCTATACCCTACACTCTACACTCTATACCCTACACTCTATACCCTACACTCTATACCCTACACTCTACACTCTATACCCTACACTCTATACCCTACACTCTATACCCAACACTCTATACCCTACACTCTATACCCTACACTCTACACTATATACCCTACACTCTATACCCTACACTCTATACCCTACACTCTATACCCTACACTCTACACTATATACCCTACACTCTATACCCTACACTCTATACCCTACACTCTACACTCTATACCCTACACTCTATACCCTACACTCTTTGCCCTACACTCTATACCCTACACTCTATACCCTACACTCTATACCCTACACTCTATACCATACACTCTATACCCTACACTCTACATTCTATACCCTACACTCTATACCCTACACTCTATGCCCTACACTCTATACCTTACACTCTACACCCTACACTCTATACCCTACACTCTATACCATACACTCTATACCCTACACTCTACACTCAATACCCTACACTCTACACCCTACACTCTATACCCTACACTCTAATCCCTACACTCTACACTCTATACCCTACACTCTATACCCTACACTCTATACCCTACACTCTACACTCTCTACCCTACACTCTATACCTTACACTCTATACCCTAAAATCTATACCCTACACTCTACACTCTATACCCTACACTCTACACTCTATACCCTTCACTCTATACCCTACACTCTATACCCTACACTCTATACCCTACACTCTACACTCTATACCCTACACTCTATACCCTACACTCTATACCCTACACTCTAAACTCTATACCCTACACTCTATACCCTACACCCTATGTCCTACACTCTATACTCTACACTCTACACCCTACACTCTATACCTTACACTCTATACCCTACACTCTATACCCTACACTCTAAACTCTATACCCTACACTCTATACTCGATACCCTACACTCTATAACATACACTCTATACCCTACACTCTATACCCTACACTCTATACCATACACTCTATACCCTACACTCTATACCCTACACTCTACACTCTATACCCTACACTCTATACCATACACTCTATACCCTACACTCTATACCATACACTCTATACCCTACACTCCATACCCTACACTCTACACCCTACACTCTACACTCTATACCCTACACTCTATACCATACACTCTATACCCTACACTCTATACCGTACACTCTATACCCTACACTCAATACCCTACACTCTATACCCTACACTCTACACTCTATACCCTACACTCTATACCCTACACTCTATACCCTACACTCTACACTCTATACCCTACACTCTATACCCTACACCCTATGCCCTACACTCTATACCCTACACTCTACACCCTACACTCTATACCTTACACTCTATAACCTACTCTCTATACCCTACACTCTAAACTCTATACCCTACACGCTATACCCTACACTCTATAACATACACTCTATACCCTACACTCTATACCCTACAATCTATACCATACACTCTATACCCTACACTCTATACCCTACACTCTATACCCTACACTCTATACCATACACTCTATACCCTACACTCTATACCGTACACTCTATACCCTACACTCTATACCCTACACTCTATACCCTACACTCTACACCCTACACTCTAAACCTTACACTCTATACCCTACACTCTATACCCTACACTCTAAACTCTATACCCTACACTCTACACTCTATACCCTACACTCTATACCCTACAATCTATACCCTATTCTCTATACCCTACACTCTATACCCTACACTCTACACCCTACAATCTATACCTTACACTCTATACCCTACACTCTATACCCTACACTCTACATTCTATACCTTACACTCTACACTCTATTCCTTACACTCTATACCCTACACTCTAATCACTACACTCTACACTCTATACCCTACACTCTACACTCTTTACCTTACACTCTACACTCTATTCCCTACACTCTATACCCTACACTCTATACCCCACACTCTATACCCTACACTCTACACCCTACACTCTATACCCTACACTCTATACCATACACTCTACACCCTACACTCTACACTCTATACCATACACTCTATACCCTACACTCTATAACCTACACTCTATACCCTACACTCTATACCCTACACTCTACACTCTATACCCTACACTCTACACTCTATATCCTACACTCTATACCCTACACTCTATACCCTACACTCTATACCCTACACTCTATACCCTACAATCTACACTCTATACCCTACACTCTATACCTTACACTCTATACCCTACACTCTACACTCTATACCCTACACTCTATACCCTACACTCTTTGCCCTACACTCTATACCCTACACTCTATACTCTACACTCTATACCCTACACTCTATACCATACACTCTATACCCTACACTATATACCCTACACTCTATACCCTACACTCTACACTCTATACCCTACACTCTATACCCTACAGTCTATACCTTACACTCTATACCCTACACTCTACACTCTATACCCTACACTCTATACCTTACACTCTATACCCTACACTCTACACTCTATACCCTACACTCTATACCCTACACTCTATACCCTACAATCTACACTCTATACCCTACACTCTATACCTTACACTCTATACCCTACACTCTACACTCTATACCCTACACTCTATACCCTACACTCTTTGCCCTACACTCTATACCCTACACTCTATACTCTACACTCTATACCCTACACTCTATACCATACACTCTATACCCTACACTATATACCCTACACTCTATACCCTACACTCTACACTCTATACCCTACACTCTATACCCTACAGTCTATACCTTACACTCTATACCCTACACTCTACACTCTATACCCTACACTCTATACCATACACTCTATACCCTACACTTTATACCGTAAACTCTATACCCTACACTCTATACCCTACACTCTATACCTTACACTCTATACCCTACACTCTATACCCTACACTCTAAACTCTATACCCTACATTCTACACTCTATACCCTACACTCTATAACATACACTCTATACCCTACACTATATACCCAACACTCTATACCATACACTCTACACTCTATACCCTACACTCTATACCATACACTCTACACCATACACTCTATAGCATACACTCTATACCCTACACTCTACACTCTATACCCTACACTCTACACCCTACACTCTATACCCTACACTCTAATCCCTACACTCTACACTCTATACCCTACACTCTATACCCTACACTCTACACCCTACACTCTATACCCTACACTCTATACCATACACTCTACACCCTACACTCTACACTCTATACCCTACACTCTACACTCTATACCCTACACTCTATACCCTACACTCTATACCCTACACTCTACACTCTATACCCTACACTCTATACCCTACACTCTATACCCAACACTCTATACCCTACACTCTATACCCTACACTCTACACTATATACCCTACACTCTATACCCTACACTCTATACCCTACACTCTATACCCTACACTCTACACTATATACCCTACACTCTATACCCTACACTCTATACCCTACACTCTACACTCTATACCCTACACTCTATACCCTACACTTTTTGCCCTACACTCTATACCCTACACTCTATACCCTACACTCTATACCCTACACTCTATACCATACACTCTATACCCTACACTCTACATTCTATACCCTACACTCTATACCCTACACTCTATGCCCTACACTCTATACCTTACACTCTACACCCTACACTCTATACCCTACACTCTATACCATACACTCTATACCCTACACTCTACACTCAATACCCTACACTCTACACCCTACACTCTATACCCTACACTCTAATCCCTACACTCTACACTCTATACCCTACACTCTATACCCTACACTCTATACCCTACACTCTACACTCTCTACCCTACACTCTATACCTTACACTCTATACCCTAAAATCTATACCCTACACTCTACACTCTATACCCTACACTCTACACTCTATACCCTACACTCTATACCCTACACTCTATACCCTACACTCTATACCCTACACTCTACACTCTATACCCTACACTCTATACCCTACACTCTATACCCTACACTCTAAACTCTATACCCTACACTCTATACCCTACACCCTATGTCCTACACTCTATACTCTACACTCTACACCCTACACTCTATACCTTACACTCTATACCCTACACTCTATACCCTACACTCTAAACTCTATACCCTACACTCTATACTCGATACCCTACACTCTATAACATACACTCTATACCCTACACTCTATACCCTACACTCTATACCATACACTCTATACCCTACACTCTATACCCTACACTCTACACTCTATACCCTACACTCTATACCATACACTCTATACCCTACACTCTATACCATACACTCTATACCCTACACTCCATACCCTACACTCTACACCCTACACTCTACACTCTATACCCTACACTCTATACCATACACTCTATACCCTACACTCTATACCATACACTCTATACCCTACACTCAATACCCTACACTCTATACCCTACACTCTACACTCTATACCCTACACTCTATACCCTACACTCTATACCCTACACTCTACACTCTATACCCTACACTCTATACCCTACACCCTATGCCCTACACTCTATACCCTACACTCTACACCCTACACTCTATACCTTACACTCTATAACCTACTCTCTATACCCTACACTCTAAACTCTATACCCTACACGCTATACCCTACACTCTATAACATACACTCTATACCCTACACTCTATACCCTACAATCTATACCATACACTCTATACCCTACACTCTATACCCTACACTCTATACCCTACACTCTATACCATACACTCTATACTCTACACTCTATACCGTACACTCTATACCCTACACTCTATACCCTACACTCTATACCCTACACTCTACACCCTACACTCTAAACCTTACACTCTATACCCTACACTCTATACCCTACACTCTAAACTCTATACCCTACACTCTACACTCTATACCCTACACTCTATACCCTACAATCTATACCCTATTCTCTATACCCTACACTCTATACCCTACACTCTACACCCTACAATCTATACCTTACACTCTATACCCTACACTCTATACCCTACACTCTACATTCTATACCTTACACTCTACACTCTATTCCTTACACTCTATACCCTACACTCTAATCACTACACTCTACACTCTATACCCTACACTCTACACTCTATACCTTACACTCTACACTCTATTCCCTACACTCTATACCCTACACTCTATACCCCACACTCTATACCCTACACTCTACACCCTACACTCTATACCCTACACTCTATACCATACACTCTACACCCTACACTCTACACTCTATACCATACACTCTATACCCTACACTCTATAACCTACACTCTATACCCTACACTCTATACCCTACACTCTACACTCTATACCCTACACTCTACACTCTATATCCTACACTCTATACCCTACACTCTATACCCTACACTCTATACCCTACACTCTATACCCTACAATCTACACTCTATACCCTACACTCTATACCTTACACTCTATACCCTACACTCTACACTCTATACCCTACACTCTATACCCTACACTCTTTGCCCTACACTCTATACCCTACACTCTATACTCTACACTCTATACCCTACACTCTATACCATACACTCTATACCCTACACTATATACCCTACACTCTATACCCTACACTCTACACTCTATACCCTACACTCTATACCCTACAGTCTATACCTTACACTCTATACCCTACACTCTACACTCTATACCCTACACTCTATACCTTACACTCTATACCCTACACTCTACACTCTATACCCTACACTCTATACCCTACACTCTATACCCTACAATCTACACTCTATACCCTACACTCTATACCTTACACTCTATACCCTACACTCTACACTCTATACCCTACACTCTATACCCTACACTCTTTGCCCTACACTCTATACCCTACACTCTATACTCTACACTCTATACCCTACACTCTATACCATACACTCTATACCCTACACTATATACCCTACACTCTATATCCTACACTCTACACTCTATACCCTACACTCTATACCCTACAGTCTATACCTTACACTCTATACCCTACACTCTACACTCTATACCCTACACTCTATACCATACACTCTATACCCTACACTTTATACCGTAAACTCTATACCCTACACTCTATACCCTACACTCTATACCTTACACTCTATACCCTACACTCTATACCCTACACTCTAAACTCTATACCCTACATTCTACACTCTATACCCTACACTCTATAACATACACTCTATACCCTACACTATATACCCAACACTCTATACCATACACTCTACACTCTATACCCTACACTCTATACCATACACTCTACACCATACACTCTATAGCATACACTCTATACCCTACACTCTACACTCTATACCCTACACTCTATACCCTACACTCTACACCCTGCACTCTATACCCTACACACTGTGCACTACACTCTATGCCCTACACTCTATACCCTACACTCTATAACCTACACTCTATACCCTACAATCTATACCCTACACTCTACACTCTATACCCTACACTCTATAACCTACACTCTATACCCTACACTCTATAGCCTACACTCTACAATCTATACCCTACACTCTATACCCTACACTCTATACCCTACAGTCTATACCCTACACTCTATACCCTACACTATACACTCTATACCTTACACTCTACACTCTATTCCCTACACTCTATATCCTACACTCTATACCCTACACCCTATACCCTACACTCTATACCCTACACTCTACACCCTACACTCTGTACCCTACACTCTATACCATACACTCTATACCCTACACTCTACACTCTATACCCTACACTCTACACCCTACACTCTATACCCTACACTCTAATCCCTACACTCTACACTCTATATTCTACACTCTATACCCTACACTCTACACTCTATACCTTACACTCTACACTCTATTCCCTACACTCTATACCCTACACTCTATACCCCACACTCTATACCCTACACTCTATACCCTACACTCTACACCCTACACTCTACACTCTATACCCTACACTCTATACCCTACACTCTATACCCTACACTCTTCACTCTATACCCTACACTCTACAACCTACACACTATACCCTACACTCTAATCCCTACACTCTACACTCTATACCCTACACTCTATACCCTACACTCTATACCCTACACTCTATACCCTACACTCTACACTCTATACCCTACACTCTATACCCTACACTCTATACCCTACACTCTACACTCTGTACCCTACATTCTATACCCTACACTATTTGCCCTACACTCTATACCCTACACTCTATACCCTACACTCTATACCCTACACTATATTCCCTACACTCTATACCCTACACTCTATACCCTACACTCTACACCCTACACTCTATACCCTACACTCTATACCATACACTCTACACCCTACACTCTACACTCTATACCCTACACTCTACACTCTATACCCTACACTCTATACCCTACACTCTACACTCTATACCCTACACTCTACACTCTATACCCTACACTCTATACCCTACACTCTATACCCTACACTCTATACCCTACACTCTATACCCTACACTCTACACTCTATACCCTACACTCTATACCCTACACTCTTTGCCCTACACTCTATACCATACACTCTATACCCTACACTTTATACCGTAAACTCTATACCCTACACTCTATACCCTACACTCTATACCTTACACTCTATACCCTACACTCTATACCCTACACTCTAAACTCTATACCCTACATTCTACACTCTATACCCTACACTCTATAACATACACTCTATACCCTACACTATATACCCAACACTCTATACCATACACTCTACACTCTATACCCTACACTCTATACCATACACTCTACACCATACACTCTATAGCATACACTCTATACCCTACACTCTACACTCTATACCCTACACTCTATACCCTACACTCTACACCCTGCACTCTATACCCTACACACTGTGCACTACACTCTATGCCCTACACTCTATACCCTACACTCTATAACCTACACTCTATACCCTACAATCTATACCCTACACTCTACACTCTATACCCTACACTCTATAACCTACACTCTATACCCTACACTCTATAGCCTACACTCTACAATCTATACCCTACACTCTATACCCTACACTCTATACCCTACAGTCTATACCCTACACTCTATACCCTACACTATACACTCTATACCTTACACTCTACACTCTATTCCCTACACTCTATATCCTACACTCTATACCCTACACCCTATACCCTACACTCTATACCCTACACTCTACACCCTACACTCTGTACCCTACACTCTATACCATACACTCTATACCCTACACTCTACACTCTATACCCTACACTCTACACCCTACACTCTATACCCTACACTCTAATCCCTACACTCTACACTCTATATTCTACACTCTATACCCTACACTCTACACTCTATACCTTACACTCTACACTCTATTCCCTACACTCTATACCCTACACTCTATACCCCACACTCTATACCCTACACTCTATACCCTACACTCTACACCCTACACTCTACACTCTATACCCTACACTCTATACCCTACACTCTATACCCTACACTCTTCACTCTATACCCTACACTCTACACCCTACACACTATACCCTACACTCTACACTCTATACCCTACACTCTATACCCTACACTCTATACCCTACACTCTATACCCTACACTCTATACCCTACACTCTACACTCTATACCCTACACTCTATACCCTACACTCTATACCCTACACTCTACACTCTGTACCCTACATTCTATACCCTACACTATTTGCCCTACACTCTATACCCTACACTCTATACCCTACACTCTATACCCTACACTATATACCCTACACTCTATACCCTACACTCTATACCCTACACTCTACACCCTACACTCTATACCCTACACTCTATACCATACACTCTACACCCTACACTCTACACTCTATACCCTACACTCTACACTCTATACCCTACACTCTATACCCTACACTCTACACTCTATACCCTACACTCTACACTCTATACCCTACACTCTATACCCTACACTCTATACCCTACACTCTATACCCTACACTCTATACCCTACACTCTACACTATATACCCTACACTCTATACCCTACACTCTATACCCTACACTCTACACTCTATACCCTACACTCTATACCCTACACTCTTTGCCCTACACTCTATACCCTACACTCTATACCCTACACTCTTTGCCCTACACTCTATACCCTACACTCTATACCCTACACTCTATACCCTACACTCTATACCATACACTCTATACCCTACACTCTACACTCTATACCCTACACTCTATACCCTACACTCTATACCCTACACTCTATACCCTACACTCTATACCCTACACTCTACACTATATACCCTACACTCTATACCCTACACTCTATACCCTACACTCTACACTCTATACCCTACACTCTATACCCTACACTCTTTGCCCTACACTCTATACCCTACACTCTATACCCTACACTCTATACCCTACACTCTATACCATACACTCTATACCCTACACTCTACACTCTATAACCTACACTCTATACCCTACACTCTATGCCCTACACTCTATACCCTACACTCTACACCCTACACTCTATACCCTACACTCTATACCATACACTCTATACCCTACACTCTACACTCTATACCCTACACTCTACACCCTACACTCTATACCCTACACTCTAATCCCTACACTCTACACTCTATACCCTACACTCTATACCCTACACTCTACACCCTACACTCTATACCCTACACTCTATACCATACACTCTACACCCTACACTCTACACTCTATACCCTACACTCTACACTCTATACCCTACACTCTATACCCTACACTCTATACCCTACACTCTACACTCTATACCCTACACTCTATACCCTACACTCTATACCCAACACTCTATACCCTACACTCTATACCCTACACTCTACACTATATACCCTACACTCTATACCCTACACTCTATACCCTACACTCTATACCCTACACTCTACACTATATACCCTACACTCTATACCCTACACTCTATACCCTACACTCTACACTCTATACCCTACACTCTATACCCTACACTCTTTGCCCTACACTCTATACCCTACACTCTATACCCTACACTCTATACCCTACACTCTATACCATACACTCTATACCCTACACTCTACATTCTATACCCTACACTCTATACCCTACACTCTATGCCCTACACTCTATACCTTACACTCTACACCCTACACTCTATACCCTACACTCTATACCATACACTCTATACCCTACACTCTACACTCAATACCCTACACTCTACACCCTACACTCTATACCCTACACTCTAATCCCTACACTCTACACTCTATACCCTACACTCTATACCCTACACTCTATACCCTACACTCTACACTCTCTACCCTACACTCTATACCTTACACTCTATACCTTAAAATCTATACCCTACACTCTACACTCTATACCCTACACTCTACACTCTATACCCTACACTCTATACCCTACACTCTATACCCTACACTCTATACCCTACACTCTACACTCTATACCCTACACTCTATACCCTACACTCTATACCCTACACTCTAAACTCTATACCCTACACTCTATACCCTACACCCTATGTCCTACACTCTATACTCTACACTCTACACCCTACACTCTATACCTTACACTCTATACCCTACACTCTATACCCTACACTCTAAACTCTATACCCTACACTCTATACTCGATACCCTACACTCTATAACATACACTCTATACCCTACACTCTATACCCTACACTCTATACCATACACTCTATACCCTACACTCTATACCCTACACTCTACACTCTATACCCTACACTCTATACCATACACTCTATACCCTACACTCTATACCATACACTCTATACCCTACACTCCATACCCTACACTCTACACCCTACACTCTACACTCTATACCCTACACTCTATACCATACACTCTATACCCTACACTCTATACCGTACACTCTATACCCTACACTCAATACCCTACACTCTATACCCTACACTCTACACTCTATACCCTACACTCTATACCCTACACTCTATACCCTACACTCTACACTCTATACCCTACACTCTATACCCTACACCCTATGCCCTACACTCTATACCCTACACTCTACACCCTACACTCTATACCTTACACTCTATAACCTACTCTCTATACCCTACACTCTAAACTCTATACCCTACACGCTATACCCTACACTCTATAACATACACTCTATACCCTACACTCTATACCCTACAATCTATACCATACACTCTATACCCTACACTCTATACCCTACACTCTATACCCTACACTCTATACCATACACTCTATACCCTACACTCTATACCGTACACTCTATACCCTACACTCTATACCCTACACTCTATACCCTACACTCTACACCCTACACTCTAAACCTTACACTCTATACCCTACACTCTATACCCTACACTCTAAACTCTATACCCTACACTCTACACTCTATACCCTACACTCTATACCCTACAATCTATACCCTATTCTCTATACCCTACACTCTATACCCTACACTCTACACCCTACAATCTATACCTTACACTCTATACCCTACACTCTATACCCTACACTCTACATTCTATACCTTACACTCTACACTCTATTCCTTACACTCTATACCCTACACTCTAATCACTACACTCTACACTCTATACCCTACACTCTACACTCTATACCTTACACTCTACACTCTATTCCCTACACTCTATACCCTACACTCTATACCCCACACTCTATACCCTACACTCTACACCCTACACTCTATACCCCACACTCTATACCATACACTCTACACCCTACACTCTACACTCTATACCATACACTCTATACCCTACACTCTATAACCTACACTCTATACCCTACACTCTATACCCTACACTCTACACTCTATACCCTACACTCTACACTCTATATCCTACACTCTATACCCTACACTCTATACCCTACACTCTATACCCTACACTCTATACCCTACAATCTACACTCTATACCCTACACTCTATACCTTACACTCTATACCCTACACTCTACACTCTATACCCTACACTCTATACCCTACACTCTTTGCCCTACACTCTATACCCTACACTCTATACTCTACACTCTATACCCTACACTCTATACCATACACTCTATACCCTACACTATATACCCTACACTCTATACCCTACACTCTATGCCCTACACTCTATACCCTACACTCTACACCCTACACTCTATACCCTACACTCTGTACTAAACACTCTATACCCTACACTCTATACCCTACACTCTATACCCTACACTCTATAACCTACACTCTACACTCTATACCCTACACTCTACACTCTATACCCTACACTCTATACCCTACACTCTATACCCTACACTCTATACCCTACACTCTACACTCTATACCCTACACTCTATACCCTACACTCTATACCCTACACTCTAAACTCTATACCCTACACTCTATACCCTACACCCTATGTCCTACACTCTATACCCTACACTCTACACCCTACACTCTATACCTTACACTCTATACCCTACACTCTATACCGTACACTCTAAACTCTATACCCTACACTCTATACTCGATACCCTACACTCTATAACATACACTCTATACCCTACACTCTATACCCTACACTCTATACCCTACACTCTATACCATACACTCTATACCCTACACTCTATACCCTACACTCTACACTCTATACCCTACACTCTATACCATACACTCTATACCCTACACTCTATACCATACACTCTATACCCTACACTCTATACCCTACACTCTACACCCTACACTCTACACTCTATACCCTACACTCTATACCATACACTCTACACCCTACACTCTATACCGTACACTCTATACCCTACACTCAATACCCTACACTCTATACCCTACACTCTACACTCTATACCCTACACTCTATACCCTACACTCTATACCCTAAACTCTACACTCTATACCCTACACTCTATACCCTACACCCTATGCCCTACACTCTATACCCTACACTCTACACCCTACACTCTATACCTTACACTCTATAACCTACTCTCTATACCCTACACTCTAAACTCTATACCCTACACTCTATACCCTACACTCTATAACATACACTCTATACCCTACACTCTATACCCTACAATCTATACCATACACTCTATACCCTACACTCTATACCCTACACTCTATACCCTACACTCTATACCATACACTCTATACCCTACACTCTATACCGTACACTCTATACCCTACACTCTATACCCTACACTCTATACCCTACACTCTACACCCTACACTCTAAACCTTACACTCTATACCCTACACTCTATACCCTACACTCTAAACTCTATACCCTACACTCTACACTCTATACCCTACACTCTATACCCTACACTCTATACCCTATTCTCTATACCCTACACTCTATACCCTACATTCTACACCCTACAATCTATACCTTACACTCTATACCCTACACTCTATACCCTACACTCTACATTCTATACCTTACACTCTACACTCTATTCCTTACACTCTATACCCTACACTCTAATCACTACACTCTACACTATATACCCTACACTCTACACTCTATACCTTACACTCTATACCCTACACTCTATACCCTACACTCTATACCCTACACTCTACACCCTACACTCTATACCCTACACTCTATACCATACACTCTACACCCTACACTCTACACTCTATACCCTACACTCTATAACCTACACTCTATACCCTACACTCTATACCCTACACTCTACACTCTATACCCTACACTCTACACTCTATACCCTACACTCTATACCCTACACTCTATACCCTACACTCTATACCCTACACTCTATACCCTACAATCTACACTCTATACCCTACACTCTATACCCTACACTCTACACTCTATACCCTACACTCTATACCCTACACTCTTTGCCCTACACTCTATACCCTACACTCTATACTCTACACTCTATACCCTACACTCTATACCATACACTCTATACCCTACACTCTATACCCTACACTCTATACCCTACACTCTATGCCCTACACTCTATACCCTACACTCTACACCCTACACTCTATACCCTACACTCTGTACTAAACACTCTATACCCTACACTCTATACCCTACACTCTATACCCTACACTCTATAACCTACACTCTACACTCTATACCCTACACTCTACACTGTATACCCTACACTCTATACCCTACACTCTATACCCTACACTTCATACCCTACACTCTACTCTCTATACCCTACACTCTATACCCTACACTCTATACCCTACACTCTATACCCTACACTCTACACTCTATACCCTACACTCTATACCCTACAGTCTATACCCTACACTCTATACCCTACACTCTACACTCTATACCCTACACTCTATACCATACACTCTATACCCTACACTTTATACCGTAAACTCTATACCCTACACTCTATACCCTACACTCTATTCCCTACACTCTACACTCTATACCTTACACTCTATACCCTACACTCTATACCCTACACTCTAAACTCTATACCCTACATTCTACACTCTATACCCTACACTCTATAACATACACTCTATACCCTACACTATATACCCAACACTCTATACCATACACTCTACACTCTATACCCTACACTCTATACCATACACTCTACACCATACACTCTATAGCATACACTCTATACCCTACACTCTACACTCTATACCCTACACTCTATACCCTACACTCTACACCCTGCACTCTATACCCTACACACTGTGCACTACACTCTATGCCCTACACTCTATACCCTACACTCTATAACCTACACTCTATACCCTACAATCTATACCCTACACTCTACACTCTATACCCTACACTCTATAACCTACACTCTATACCCTACACTCTATAGCCTACACTCTACAATCTATACCCTACACTCTATACCCTACACTCTATACCCTACAGTCTATTCCCTACACTCTATACCCTACACTCTACACTCTATACCTTACACTCTACACTCTATTCCCTACACTCTATACCCTACACTCTATACCCCACACTCTATACCCTACACTCTATACCCTACACTCTACACCCTACACTCTATACCCTACACTCTATACCATACACTCTATACCCTACACTCTTCACTCTATACCCTACACTCTACACCCTACACACTATACCCTACACTCTAATCCCTACACTCTACACTCTATACCCTACACTCTATACCCTACACTCTATACCCTACACTCTATACCCTACACTCTATACCCTACACTCTACACTCTATACCCTACACTCTATACCCTACACTCTATACCCTACACTCTACACTCTGTACCCTACATTCTATACCCTACACTATTTGCCCTACACTCTATACCCTACACTCTATACCCTACACTCTATACCCTACACAATATACCCTACACTCTATACCCTACACTCTATACCCTACACTCTACACCCTACACTCTATATCCTACACTCTATACCATACACTCTACACCCTACACTCTACACTCTATACCCTACACTCTACACTCTATACCCTACACTCTATACCCTACACTCTACACTCTATACCCTACACTCTACACTCTATACCCTACACTCTAAACCCTACACTCTATACCCTACACTCTATACCCTACACTCTATACCCTACACTCTACACTATATACCCTACACTCTATACCCTACACTCTATACCCTACACTCTACACTCTATACCCTACACTCTATACCCTACACTCTTTGCCCTACACTCTATACCCTACATTCTATACCCTACACTCTATACCCTACACTCTATACCATACACTCTATACCCTACACTCTACACTCTATAACCTACACTCTATACCCTACACTCTATACCCTACACTCTATACCCTACACTCTACACTCTATACCCTACACTCTATACCCTACACTCTACACCCTACACTCTATACCCTACACTCTATACCATACACTCTACACCCTACACTCTACACTCTATACCCTACACTCTATACCCTACACTCTATACCCTACACTCTATACCCTACACTCTACACTCTATACCCTACACTCTATACCCTACACTCTATACCCAACACTCTATACCCTACACTCTATACCCTACACTCTACACTATATACCCTACACTCTATACCCTACACTCTATACCCTACACTCTATACCCTACACTCTACACTATATACCCTACACTCTACATCCTACACTCTATACCATACACTCTATACCCTACACTCTACACCCTACACTCTATACCCTACACTCTATACCCTACACTCTATTCCCTACACTCTATACCCTACACTCTACACCCTACACTCTATACCCTACACTCTATACCATACACTCTATACCCTACACTATACACTCTATACCCTACACTCTACATCCTACATTCTATACCCTACACTCTAATCCCGACACTCTACACTCTATACCCTACACTCCATACCCTACACTCTATACCCTACACTCTACACTCTCTACCCTACACTCTATACCCTACACTCTATAACATACACTCTATACCCTACACTCTATACTCTACACTCTATACCATACACTCTACACTCTATACCCTACACTCTATACCATACACTCTACACCATACACTCTATAGCATACACTCTATACCCTACACTCTACACTCTATACCCTACACTCTATACCCTACACTCTACACCCTGCACTCTATACCCTGCACACTATACCCTACACTCTACACTCTATACCCTACACTCTATACCCTACACTCTATACCCTACACTCTACACTCTATGCCCTACACTCTACACTCTATACCCTACACTCTATACCCTACACTCTATACCCTACACTCTACACTCTATACCCTACACTCTATACCCTACACTCTATGCCCTACACTCTATACCCTACACTCTATACCCTACACTCTACACTCTATACCCCACACTCTATACCCTACACTCTATGCCCTACACTCTATACCCTACACTCTATACCCTACATTCTATACCCTACACTCTATACCCTACACTCTACACTCTATACCCTACACTCTATACCCTACACTCTATACCCTACACTCTACACTCTATACCCTACACTCTATACCCTACACTCTATGCCCTACACTCTATACCCTACACTCTATACCCTACACTCTATACCCTACACTCTACACTCTATACCCTACACTCTATACCCTACACTCTATACCCTACACTCTAATCCCTACACTCTACACTCTATACCCTACACTCTATACCCTACACTCTACACTCTATACCTTACACTCTACACTCTATTCCCTACACTCTGTACCCTACACTCTATACCCTACACTCTATACCCTACACTCTACACCCTACACTCTACACCCTACACTCTATACCCTACACTCTAATCCCTACACTCTACACTCTATACCCTACACTCTATACCCTACACTCTATACCCTACACTCTACACTCTTTACCCTACACTCTCTACCCTACACTCTATACCCTACACTCTATACCCTACACTCTACACTCTATACCCTACACTCTACACTCTATACCCTACACTCTATACCCTACACTCTATACCCTACACTCTATACCCTACACTCTACACTCTATGCCCTACACTCTACACTCTATACCCCACACTCTACACTCTATACCCTACACTCTACACTCTATACCCTACACTCTATACCCTACACTCTACACTCTATGCCCTACACTCTGCACTCTATACCTTACACTCAACACTCTATTCCCTACACTCTATACCCTACACTCTACACTCTCTACCCTACACTCTCTACCCTACACTCTATACCCTACACTCTATACCCTACACTCTACACTCTATACCCTACACTCTACACTCTATACCCTACACTCTACACCCTACACTCTATACCCTACACTCTAATCCCTACACTCTACACTCTATACCCTACACTCTATACACTACACTCTATACCCTACATTCTACACTCTCTACCCTACACTCTCTACCCTACACTCTATACCCTACACTCTATACCCTACACTCTACACCCTACACTCTATACCCTACACTCTATACCCTACACTCTACACTCTATGCCCTACACTGTACACTCTATACCCTACACTCTATACCCTACACTCTATACCCTACACTCTATACCCTACACTCTACACTCTATACCCTACACTCTACACTCTATACCCTACACTCTATACCCTACACTCTATACCCTACACTCTACACTCTATGCCCTACACTCTACACTCTATACCCTACACTCTATACCCTACACTCTATACCCTACACTCTACACTCTATACCTTACACTCTATACCCTACACTCTATGCCCTACACTCTATACCATACACTCTATACCCTACACTCTACACTCTATACCCTACACTCTATACCCTACACTCTATGCCCTACAATCTATACCCTACACTCTATACCCTACACTCTATACCCTACGCTCTATACCATACACTCTACACTCTATACCCTACACTCTATACCCTACACTCTATACCCTACACTCTACACTCTATACCCTACACTCTATACCCTACACTCTATGCCCTACACTCTATACCCTACACTCTATACCCTACACTCTATACCCTACACTCTATACCCTACACTCTATACCCTACACTCTAATCCCTACACTCTACACTCTATACCCTACACTCTATACCCTACACTCTACTCTCTATACCTTACACTCTACACTCTATTCCCTACACTCTATACCCTACACTCTATACCCTACACTCTATACCCTACACTCTATACCCTACACTCTATACCCAACACTCTACACCCTACACTCTATACCCTACACTCTATACCATACACTCTATACCCTACACTCTACACTCTATACCCTACACTCTACACTCTATACCCTACACTCTATACCCTACACTCTATACCCTACACTCTATACCCTACACTCTATACCCTACACTCTACACTCTACACCCTACACTCTACACTCTATACCCTACACTCTATACCCTACACTCTATACCCTACACTCTATACCCTACACTCTATACCCTACACTCTACACTCTATACCCTACACTCTATACCCTACACTCTACACTCTATACCCTACACTCTATACCCTACACTATATGCCCTACACTCTATACCCTACACTCTATACCGTACACTCTACACTCTATACCCTACACTCTATACCCTACACTCTATACCCTACACTCTACACTCTATACCCTACACGCTATACCCTACATTCTATACCCTACACTCTATACCCTACACTCTATACCCTACACTCTATACCCTACACTCTACACTCTATACCCTACACTCTATACCCTACACTCTACACTCTATACCCTACACTCTATACCCTACACTCTAATCCCTACACTCTACACTCAATACCCTACACTCTATACCCTACACTCTATACCCTACACTCTACACTCTATAACCTACACTCTATATCCTACACTCTACACTCTATACCATACACTCTATACCCTACACTCTACACCCTACACTCTATACCCTACACTCTATACCCTACACTCTATTCCCTACACTCTATACCCTACACTCTACACCCTACACTCTATACCCTACACTCTATACCATACACTCTATACCCTACACTCTACACTCTATACCCTACACTCTACATCCTACACTCTATACCCTACACTCTAATCCCGACACTCTACACTCTATACCCTACACTCCATACCCTACACTCTATACCCTACACTCTACACTCTCTACCCTACACTCTATACCCTACACTCTATAACATACACTCTATACCCTACACTCTATACCCTACACTCTATACCATACACTCTACACTCTATACCCTACACTCTATACCATACACTCTACACCATACACTCTATAGCATACACTCTATACCCTACACTCTACACTCTATACCCTACACTCTATACCCTACACTCTACACCCTGCACTCTATACCCTACACACTATACCCTACACTCTACACTCTATACCCTACAATCTATACCCTACACTCTATACCCTACACTCTACACTCTATGCCCTACACTCTACACTCTATACCCTACACTCTATACCCTACACTCTATACCCTACACTCTACACTCTATACCCTACACTCTATACCCTACACTCTATGCCCTACACTCTATACCCTACACTCTATACCCTACACTCTACACTCTATACCCTACACTCTATACCCTACACTCTATGCCCTACACTCTATACCCTACACTCTATACCCTACATTCTATACCCTACACTCTATACCCTACACTCTACACTCTATACCCTACACTCTATACCCTACACTCTATACCCTACACTCTACACTCTATACCCTACACTCTATACCCTACACTCTATGCCCTACACTCTATACCCTACACTCTATACCCTACACTCTATACCCTACACTCTACACTCTATACCCTACACTCTATACCCTACACTCTATACCCTACACTCTAATCCCTACACTCTACACTCTATACCCTACACTCTATACCCTACACTCTACACTCTATACCTTACACTCTACACTCTATTCCCTACACTCTATACCCTACACTCTATACCCTACACTAGGGTTGAGCGAAACGGGTCGAACATTTTCAAAAGTCGCCGACTTTTGGCTAAGTCGGGGTTTCATGAAACCCGATCCGACCCCTGTGCGGGGTCGGCCATGCGGTACGCGACTTTCGCGCCAAAGTCGCGTTTCAATGACGCGAAAAGCGCCATTTCTCAGCCAATGAAGGTAAACGCAGAGTGTGGGCAGCGTGATGACATAGGTCCTGGTCCCCACCATCTTAGAGAAGGGCATTGCAGTGATTGGCTTGCTGTCTGCGACGTCACAGGGGCTATAAAGAGGCGTTCCCGCCGACCGCCATCTTACTGCTGCTGATCTGAGCTTAGGGAGAGGTTGCTGCCGCTTTGTCAGAAGCAGGGATAGCGTTAGGCAGGGTCCATTAACCACAAAACCGCTTGTGCTGCAGCGATTTGCACTGTCCAACACCACCCTCGGTGTGCAGGGACAGTGGAAGTTTTTTTTTTTTTTTTTTTCCCCTCAGCGCTGTAGCTCATTGGGCTGCCCTAGAAGGCTCCCTGATAGCTGCATTGCTGTGTGTACGCCGCTGTGCAAACCAACTGCTTTTTTCAAAGCACAAATCCTCTTGTTCCTTCCTTTCTGCACAGCTATCTTTTTTGTTTGTCCACACTTTTTATTTCATTTGTGCATCAGTCCACTCCTTATTGCTGCCTGCCATACCTGGCTGAGATTACTGCAGGCAGGGAGATAGTAGCTGCCTGCCATACCTGGCTGAGATTACTGCAGGCAGGGAGATAGTAATTGTAGGACATTCCCTGTTTTTTTTTTTTTTTTTTTTTGGTGGGAGATTAAGATTGGCAATTTGGCATTTCTGCTAGAGTGCCATCCCTGTGTGTGCCATCTCTCTCACATAGTGGGCCATAGAAAGCCTTTTCATTTTTCTGTATTTTTTTTTGTGGGGTGTATAAATTCTCCCTGATAAAAATACAGTGGGAGATTAATATTGGCCTTTGGGCTTGTGTGCCAGTCCTGAGTGTGCCATCTCTCTCACAAATAGTGGGCCATAGAAAGCCTATTTTATTTTTTTTTGGGTTTTATAAATTCTCCCTGAAAAAAAGGGAGATTAATATTGGCCTCTGGGCTTGTGTGCCAGTTGTGAGCGTGCCATCTGTGCCAGTCCTGAGCGTGCCATCTCTCTCACAAATAGTGGGCCATAGAAAGCCTATTTAATTTTTTTTTTGGTTTTATAAATTCTCCCTGAAAAAAAGGGAGATTAATATTGGCCTCTGGGCTTGTGTGCCAGTTGTGAGCGTGCCATCTGTGCCAGTCCTGAGCGTGCCATCTCTCTCACAAATAGTGGGCCATAGAAAGCCTATTTAATTTTTTTTTTGGTTTTATAAATTTTCCCTGAAAAAAGGGAGATTAATATTGGCCTCTGGGCTTGTGTGCCAGTTGTGAGCGTGCCATCTGTGCCAGTCCTGAGCGTGCCATCTCTCTCACAAATAGTGGGCCATAGAAAGCCTATTTAATTTTTTTTTTGGTTTTATAAATTTTCCCTGAAAAAAGGGAGATTAATATTGGCCTCTGGGCTTGTGTGCCAGTTGTGAGCGTGCCATCTGTGCCAGTCCTGAGCGTGCCATCTCTCTCACAAATAGTGGGCCATAGAAAGCCTATTTAAATATTTTTTTGGTTTTATAAATTCTCCCAGAAAAAAAGGGAGATTAATATTGGCCTCTGGGCTTCTGTGCCAGTCCTGAGCGTGCCATCTGTGCCAGTCCTGAGCGTCCCATCTCTCTCACAAATAGTGGGCCATAGAAAGCCTTTTTTTTTTTTTGGGGGGGTTTTAGAAATTCTCCCTGGAAAAAAAAAGGGAGATTAATATTGCCCTTTGGGCTTGTGTGCCAGTACTAAGCGTTCCATCTCTCTCTCTCTCTCAGTCAGTGGGCCATAGAACGCCTATTTTTGGTTTTATTTGTTTTCTAAATTCTCCCTGAAAAAATCATTTTATTTTATTTGGTTTCTAAATTCTTCCTGATAAAATCATATTTTTTTTATTATTTTTTTTTCTAAAGTCTCCCTGAAAAAAAAAAAAAAAAACAGTGGGAGATTAATATTGGCCTTTCTGCTTGTGTGCCAGTCTTGACTCCTGGGTGTGCCATCTCTCTCTCTCTCTCTCTCTCTCTCTCTCTCTCCAATTGTGGTCCATAGAAAGCCTATATTTTTTTTCCTTGATTTGGGTTCCAAAATCTACCAGAGAAAATAACTCCATCAATCATTGGTAGAAAAATATTGGCCTCTGGGCTTGTGTGCCACTCCTGATTCCTGTGTGCGTCATCTCTCAGTCAGTGGGCCATAGAACGCCTATTTTTGTTTTTATTTGTTTTATAAATTCTCCCTGAAAAAATCATTTTATTTTATTTGGTTTCTAAATTCTTCCTGATAAAATCATATTTTTTTTATTATTTTTTTTTCTAAAGTCTCCCTGAAAAAAAAAAAAAAAAAACAACCAAAAAAAACAGTGGGAGATTAATATTGGCCTTTCTGCTTGTGTGCCAGTCTTGACTCCTGGGTGTGCCATCTCTCTCTCTCTCTCTCTCTCTCTCTCTCTCTCTCTCTCCAATTGTGGTCCATAGAAAGCCTATATTTTTTTTCCTTGATTTGGGTTCCAAAATCTACCAGAGAAAATAACTACATCAATCATTGGTAGAAAAATATTGGCCTCTGGGCTTGTGTGCCACTCCTGACTCCTGTGTGCGTCACCTCTCAGTCAGTGGGCCATAGAACGCCTATTTTTGTTTTTATTTGTTTTATAAATTCTCCCTGAAAAAATCATTTTATTTTATTTGGTTTCTAAATTCTTCCTGATAAAATCATATTTTTTTTATTATTTTTTTTTCTAAAGTCTCCCTGAAAAAAAAAAAAAAAAAACAACCAAAAAAAACAGTGGGAGATTTATATTGGCCTTTCTGCTTGTGTGCCAGTCTTGACTCCTGGGTGTGCCATCTCTCTCTCTCTCTCTCTCTCTCTCTCTCTCTCTCTCCAATTGTGGTCCATAGAAAGCCTATATTTTTTTTCCTTGATTTGGGTTCCAAAATCTACCAGAGAAAATAACTCCATCAATCATTGGTAGAAAAATATTGGCCTCTGGGCTTGTGTGCCACTCCTGATTCCTGTGTGCGTCATCTCTCAGTCAGTGGGCCATAGAACGCCTATTTTTGTTTTTATTTGTTTTATAAATTCTCCCTGAAAAAATCATTTTATTTTATTTGGTTTCTAAATTCTTCCTGATAAAATCATATTTTTTTTATTATTTTTTTTTCTAAAGTCTCCCTGAAAAAAAAAAAAAATAAACAACCAAAAAAAACAGTGGGAGATTAATATTGGCCTTTCTGCTTGTGTGCCAGTCTTGACTCCTGGGTGTGCCATCTCTCTCTCTCTCTCTCTCTCTCTCTCCAATTGTGGTCCATAGAAAGCCTATATTTTTTTTCCTTGATTTGGGTTCCAAAATCTACCAGAGAAAATAACTCCATCAATCATTGGTAGAAAAATATTGGCCTCTGGGCTTGTGTGCCACTCCTGATTCCTGTGTGCGTCATCTCTCACTCAGTGGCCCATAGAACGCCTATTTTTGTTTTTATTTGTTTTATAAATTCTCCCTGAAAAAATCATTTTATTTTATTTGGTTTCTAAATTCTTCCTGATAAAATCATATTTTTTTTATTATTTTTTTTTCTAAAGTCTCCCTGAAAAAAAAAAAAAAAAAACAACCAAAAAAAACAGTGGGAGATTAATATTGGCCTTTCTGCTTGTGTGCCAGTCTTGACTCCTGGGTGTGCCATCTCTCTCTCTCTCTCTCTCTCTCTCTCTCCAATTGTGGTCCATAGAAAGCCTATATTTTTTTTCCTTGATTTGGGTTCCAAAATCTACCAGAGAAAATAACTCCATCAATCATTGGTAGAAAAATATTGGCCTCTGGGCTTGTGTGCCACTCCTGATTCCTGTGTGCGTCATCTCTCACTCAGTGGCCCATAGAAAGCATATAGTTTGTTACATTTGTTTTCTAAATTCTCCCTGCAAAAATCTATTTTTTTTTTTGGGGGGGGTTTCTAAAGTGTTCCTGAAAAAAATAAAAATAAAAAAAAAATAATAGTGTGACATTAATATTAACATTTGTGCTTCAGTGACAGTCCTGCGTGTGGGGCATCTCTCTAATTTGCAGCCACCAAAAAAAGAGTGTGTAACATTGGGCCTGATTTTCGCTGTGGTCTCACCAACCTGTAAAGGGGTAGCTAAATCATACTGAAGTTATAGCTCACCGTGTAAGTTGTGTGACTGCAACAAATAACGTTAGTTTGGTTACGTTTTTAAAACAATGAGGAAGTCTAGTGGAAGAGGTCGTGGCCGGGGGCGTTCATTGTCAGCTGGTAATGAGGGTAGTGGTAGTGGTGGAGCATCAGGTGGTCGTGGGGAAAAAAATATTGCACCTAAGTCTGGAGCTGTGGAGCCAGGTTCGTCGTCCGGCTACACAAGGCCTCGAACGCTCCCTTTTCTGGGATTAGGAAAACCGCTTTTAAAGCCGGAGCAGCAAGAGCAAGTTTTGGCTTATCTTGCTGACTCAGCCTCTAGCTCTTTTGCCTCCTCTCGTGAAACTGGTAAAAGTAAAAGCAGCGCGTCGTTAGTGGATGTTCACGGTCAGGGACAAGTCACTTCCTTGTCCTCTTCAGCAAAAACAACAACAGAGAAGAATGCAGCAGGCGACACAACGGGTTACTCCATGGAGCTCTTTACACATACCGTCCCTGGCTTAGAAAGTGAAGCAGTTAACAGTCCATGCCCATTACAAATTGAATCTGACATGGAGTGCACTGACGCACAGCCACAGCCAGACTACTATGCTGGTCCTTTGACTCAGACCACAACATTGCCCTCGCAGGGTGCTGATCAAGAATCAGACCCTGATGAGACTATGTTGCCCCATCACGAACGCTATACCACCGAACGACACGGTGACACAGACGAAGTTGCGCAGGAGGTACAAGAAGAGTTATTAGATTACCCAGTTCTTGACCCCGATTGGCAGCCATTGGGGGAACAGGGTGCAGGCGGCAGCAGTTCTGAAGCAGAGGAGGAGGAGGGGCCGCAGCAGGCATCAACATCGCCACAGGTTCCATCTGCCGGGCCCGTATCTTGCCCAAAATGCGTGGCAAAGCCAAAACCTGGTGGAGGACAGCGTGGCCATCCGGTTAAAGCTCAGTCTGCAATGCCTGAAAAGGTATCCGATGCTAGAAAGAGTGCAGTCTGGCATTTTTTTAAACAACATCCAATTGATCAGCGCAAAGTCATCTGTCAAAAATGTTCTACTTCCTTAAGCAGAGGTCAGAATCTGAAAAGTCTCAATACTAGTTGCATGCATAGACATTTAACCACCATGCATTTGAAAGCTTGGACTAACTACCAAACGTCCCTTAAGGTTGTTGCACCCTCGGCCAATGAAGCTAGTCATCAACGCAACATCCCTTCCGGCAGTGTAGGACCACCATTTAGCGCACCACCTGCTGTATCTGTGCAGGTATCTTTGCCAGGCCAAAGCAGTCAGGGTCAGGGAATCACCAGTTTCGTAGTAGGAAACACTGCATCTAGGGCACCGGCGGCAACAATACCATCTCCCACCGTCTCTCAGTCTGCCATGTCCACCGGCACCCCCGCTAGTTCCACGATCTCCATCTCTCCAGTCCAGCTCACCCTACATGAGACTATGGTTAGAAAAAGGAAATACTTAGCCTCGCATCCGCGTACACAGGGTTTGAACGCCCACATAGCTAGACTAATCTCGTTAGAGATGATGCCCTACCGGTTAGTTGAAAGCGAAGCTTTCAAAGACCTGATGGACTACGCTGTACCACGCTACGAGCTACCCAGTCGACACTTTTTTTCCAGAAAAGCCATCCCAGCCCTCCACCAGCATGTTAAAGAGCGCATCGTCCATGCACTCAGGCAATCTGTGAGCACAAAGGTGCACCTGACAACAGATGCATGGACCAGTAGGCATGGCCAGGGACGTTACGTGTCCATCACGGCACACTGGGTAAATGTGGTGGATTCAGGGTCCACAGGGGACAGCAAGTTTGGGACAGTTCTGCCTAGCCCACGGTCTAGTAAACAGTTGTCTGTAGCCGTTCGCACCCCCTCCTCCTCCTCCTCCTCCTCGTCCTCCTGCAGAAGCAAGAGCTCGTCCACAGACCGTAGTCGCACAAACACTCCATCCGCACCTGCCACTGTTGCACACCAGGTCTCCCATTATGGGGCAGCTACTGGCATACGTCAGCAGGCTGTATTGGCTATGAAGTGTTTGGGCGACAATAGACACACCGCGGAAGTTCTGTCCGAGTTCTTGCAGCAAGAAACGCAGTCGTGGCTGGGCACTGTAGATCTTGAGGCAGGCAAGGTAGTGAGTGATAACGGAAGGAATTTCATGGCTGCCATCTCCCTTTCCCAACTGAAACACATTCCTTGCCTGGCTCACACCTTAAACCTGGTGGTGCAGTGCTTCCTGAAAAGTTATCCGGGGTTATCCGACCTGCTCCTCAAAGTGCGTGGACTTTGCGCACATATCCGCCGTTCGCCTGTACACTCCAGCCGTATGCAGACCTATCAGCGTTCTTTGAACCTTCCCCAGCATCGCCTAATCATAGACGTTGCAACAAGGTGGAACTCAACACTGCACATGCTTCAGAGACTGTGCGAACAGAGGCGGGCTGTTATGTTTTTGTGGGAGGATACACATACACGGGCAGGCAGTAGGATGGCAGACATGGAGTTGTCAGGTGTGCAGTGGTCGAAGATTCAAGACATGTGTCAAGTCCTTCAGTGTTTTGAGGAATGCACACGGCTGGTTAGTGCAGACAACGCCATAATAAGCATGAGCATCCCCCTAATGCGTCTGCTGATGCAAAGTTTGACGCACATAAAGGATCAGGCGTCTGCACCAGAGGAAGAGGAAAGCCTTGATGACAGTCAGCGATTGTCTGGTCAGGGCAGTGTACATGACGAGGTACCGGGCGAAGAGGAGGTGGAGGATGAGGAGGATGATGGGGATGAGTATATTTTTAATGAGGAAGCTTTCCCGGGGGCACGGGAAATTGGTGGCGTGGCAAGGCCGGGTTCTGGTTTTTTGAGGGACACAAGTGACGTAGATTTGCCTGCAACTGCCCCTCAACCAAGCACAACCGCAGATTTGACAACGGGAACTTTGGCCCACATGGCGGATTATGCCTTGCGTATCCTCAAAAGGGACACACGCATTACAAAAATGATGAACGATGACGATTACTGGTTGGCCTGCCTCCTTGATCCTCGCTATAAAGGCAAATTGCAAAATATTATGCCACATGAGAACTTGGAACTAATATTAGCAACAAAACAATCAACTCTTGTTGACCGTTTGCTTCTGGCATTCCCTGCACACAGCGCCCGTGATCGTTCTCACACGAGCTCCAGGGGCCAGCAGACCAGAGGTGTTAGAGGGGCAGAAATCAGAAGTGGCGTTGGCCAGAGGGGTTTTCTGACCAGGTTGTGGAGTGATTTTTCTATGACCGCAGACAGGACAGGTACTGCAGCATCAATTCAAAGTGACAGGAGACAACATTTGTCCAGTATGGTTACAAACTATTTTTCATCCCTTATCGACGTTCTCCCTCAACCGTCATTCCCATTTGATTACTGGGCATCCAAATTAGACACCTGGCCAGAATTGGCAGAATATGCATTGCAGGAGCTTGCTTGCCCGGCAGCTAGTGTCCTATCAGAAAGAGTATTCAGTGCTGCAGGTTCAATACTAACAGAAAAAAGGACTCGTCTGGCTACCCAAAATGTAGATGATCTAACCTTCATTAAAATGAACCACAACTGGATTTCAAAATCTTTTGCCCCACCCTGCCCGGCTGACACCTAGCTTTCCTATGAAAAGGTCTTGCCTGTGGACTATTCTGAATGACTTTTCCAATCTCGTAATTTTCTTCACCTGATTGTCCAGCATACGACATGTTTCCACCTCACGAAATGGCCAAACTCCCCACACGGGGCCGTGCTATCGCCACTTTGCGCTTGGACCCTTGAGAGTGCTGTTTGTCTGAAGAGGTGGGTGTGGCCGCTTTTGGTCGACGGCACTGCCACTGGGTCCCTCATAGTACAATAAAGTGTCTCTGGCGGTGGTGGTGCGCACCCAACGTCAGACACACCGTTGTAATATGAGGGGCCCTGTGCCTGTACCGCCGGCCACAAGACAGTTCCCCCCCCCAGCTCAAACAGTGCTCTACCACTAGCAAAATTATCTCTCACAGCTTCACCAATGTGTAGTCTAGGCGCTGACATCCTTCAATGCCTGGCACTGACAATACCATTGTTTTGACATTTTTGTTATGTTAGGACTTCGAAGCCTGTCTGCGGTCCCTTCTTTCTACAACTACTACACTGACCAGGCCACTGCTGGCCGTGTTACCCTGGAACCAATTTAAAAGTGCCTACAGTCAGCCCAATTTTGTTATGTTAGGCCTTCGAAGACTGTCTGCCGTCACTCCTTCCACTAGACTTCCACTGACCATACACTGCTGCCCATGTACCCCTGGAACCAATTTAAAGTGCCTACAGCCAGCCCAATTTTGTTATGTTAGGCCTTGGAAGCCTGTCTGCGGTCACTCCTTCCACTAGACTTCCACTGACCAGACCACTGCTGCCCGTGTACCCCTGGAACCAATTTAAAAGTGCCTACAGCCAGCCCAAGTTTGTTATGTTAGGCCTTGGAAGCCTGTCTGCGGTCACTCCTTCCACTAGACTTCCACTGACCAGACCACTGCTGCCCGTGTACCCCTGGAACCAATTTAAAAGTGCCTACAGCCAGCCCAAGTTTGTTATGTTAGGCCTTGGAAGCCTGTCTGCGGTCACTCCTTCCACTAGACTTCCACTGACCAGACCACTGCTGCCCGTGTACCCCTGGAACCAATTTAAAAGTGCCTACAGCCAGCCCAAGTTTGTTATGTTAGGCCTTGGAAGCCTGTCTGCGGTCACTCCTTCCACTAGACTTCCACTGACCAGACCACTGCTGCCCGTGTACCCCTGGAACCAATTTAAAAGTGCCTACAGCCAGCCCAAGTTTGTTATGTTAGGCCTTGGAAGCCTGTCTGCGGTCACTCCTTCCACTAGACTTCCACTGACCAGACCACTGCTGCCCGTGTACCCCTGGAACCAATTTAAAAGTGCCTACAGCCAGCCCAAGTTTGTTATGTTAGGCCTTCGAAGCCTGTCTGCGTCCCGTTCTTTCAACTACAACTACACTGACCAGGCCACTGATGGCCGTGTTCCCTTGGAACCAATTTTAACTTGCCTACAGCCAGCCCTATGTTATTATGTTAGGCCTTCGAAGCCTGTCTGCGGTCACTCCTTCCACTAGACTTCCACAGACCAGACCACTGCTGCCCGTGTACCCCTGGAACCAATTTAAAAGTGCCTACAGCCAGCCCAAGTTTGTTATGTTAGGCCTTGGAAGCCTGTCTGCGGTCACTCCTTCCACTAGACTTCCACTGACCAGACCACTGCTGCCCGTGTACCCCTGGAACCAATTTAAAGTGCCTACAGCCAGCCCAAGTTTGTTATGTTAGGCCTTGGAAGCCTGTCTGCGGTCACTCCTTCCACTAGACTTCCACTGACCAGACCACTGCTGCCCGTGTACCCCTGGAACCAATTTAAAAGTGCCTACAGCCAGCCCAAGTTTGTTATGTTAGGCCTTCGAAGCCTGTCTGCGGTCACTCCTTCCACTAGACTTCCACTGACCAGACCACTGCTGCCCGTGTACCCCTGGAACCAATTTAAAAGTGCCTACAGCCAGCCCAAGTTTGTTATGTTAGGCCTTGGAAGCCTGTCTGCGGTCACTCCTTCCACTAGACTTCCACTGACCAGACCACTGCTGCCCGTGTACCCCTGGAACCAATTTAAAAGTGCCTACAGCCAGCCCAAGTTTGTTATGTTAGGCCTTCGAAGCCTGTCTGCGGTCACTCCTTCCACTAGACTTCCACTGACCAGACCACTGCTGCCCGTGTACCCCTGGAACCAATTTAAAAGTGCCTACAGCCAGCCCAAGTTTGTTATGTTAGGCCTTGGAAGCCTGTCTGCGGTCACTCCTTCCACTAGACTTCCACTGACCATACACTGCTGCCCATGTACCCCTGGAACAAATTTAAAAGTGCCTACAGCCAGCCCAAGTTTGTTATGTTAGGCCTTCGAAGCCTGTCTGCGTCCCGTTCTTTCAACTACAACTACACTGACCAGGCCACTGATGGCCGTGTTCCCTTGGAACCAATTTTAACTTGCCTACAGCCAGCCCTATGTTATTATGTTAGGCCTTCGAAGCCTGTCTGCGGTCACTCCTTCCACTAGACTTCCACAGACCAGACCACTGCTGCCCGTGTACCCCTGGAACCAATTTAAAAGTGCCTACAGCCAGCCCAAGTTTGTTATGTTAGGCCTTGGAAGCCTGTCTGCGGTCACTCCTTCCACTAGACTTCCACTGACCAGACCACTGCTGCCCGTGTACCCCTGGTACCAATTTAAAAGTGCCTACAGCCAGCCCAAGTTTGTTATGTTAGGCCTTCGAAGCCTGTCTGCGGTCACTCCTTCCACTAGACTTCCACTGACCAGACCACTGCTGCCCGTGTACCCCTGGAACCAATTTAAAAGTGCCTACAGCCAGCCCAAGTTTGTTATGTTAGGCCTTCGAAGCCTGTCTGCGGTCACTCCTTCCACTAGACTTCCACTGACCAGACCACTGCTGCCCGTGTACCCCTGGAACCAATTTAAAAGTGCCTACAGCCAGCCCAAGTTTGTTATGTTAGGCCTTGGAAGCCTGTCTGCGGTCACTCCTTCCACTAGACTTCCACTGACCATACACTGCTGCCCATGTACCCCTGGAACAAATTTAAAAGTGCCTACAGCCAGCCCAAGTTTGTTATGTTAGGCCTTCGAAGCCTGTCTGCGTCCCGTTCTTTCAACTACAACTACACTGACCAGGCCACTGATGGCCGTGTTCCCTTGGAACCAATTTTAACTTGCCTACAGCCAGCCCTATGTTATTATGTTAGGCCTTCGAAGCCTGTCTGCGGTCACTCCTTCCACTAGACTTCCACAGACCAGACCACTGCTGCCCGTGTACCCCTGGAACCAATTTAAAAGTGCCTACAGCCAGCCCAAGTTTGTTATGTTAGGCCTTGGAAGCCTGTCTGCGGTCACTCCTTCCACTAGACTTCCACTGACCAGACCACTGCTGCCCGTGTACCCCTGGAACCAATTTAAAAGTGCCTACAGCCAGCCCAAGTTTGTTATGTTAGGCCTTGGAAGCCTGTCTGCGGTCACTCCTTCCACTAGACTTCCACTGACCATACACTGCTGCCCATGTACCCCTGGAACAAATTTAAAAGTGCCTACAGCCAGCCCAAGTTTGTTATGTTAGGCCTTCGAAGCCTGTCTGCGTCCCGTTCTTTCAACTACAACTACACTGACCAGGCCACTGATGGCCGTGTTCCCTTGGAACCAATTTTAACTTGCCTACAGCCAGCCCTATGTTATTATGTTAGGCCTTCGAAGCCTGTCTGCGTCCCGTTCTTTCAACTACAACTACACTGACCAGGCCACTGATGGCCGTGTTCCCCTGGAACCAATTTTAACTTGCCTACAGCCAGCCCAATGTTAGGCCTTTGATGCCTGTCTGCCGTCAATCCTTCCACTAGGCCTCCACTGACCTGTCTATTGCTGCCCGTCTACCCCTTGAACCAACATCATTAAATATAAAAAAAATTAATTTGATTAAAAAAAATAAGATCGTGTTGAGATCTCAAATGCAGACATTTTAACAATCAAAACAAACACACAACAAATATCTGGAACTGTACTACAAAGGTCCAACAGCTACAATTTCTTTCTCCTGCAAGAAGTTAACTGAAAGTTTTTTGGAGTTGTTAACACAGATATGGCATCCACCGAGTGTTGTCCTGTCGCGTCTCCTTTAAATTATTTCCAATAAGATGTTAAACTATTAATTTAATAAAATCAATAATTAAAAAAATAATTGAGTAAGTCAAAAGCACATTGCAAATAAACATTAATTACAAATCAAGAAGCATGGCGCGTCCGAGGGTGAGTAGATACCGAATAAGAATATAATCACCCTCGGACGCGCAATGCTTATTTACAACAGCCTTCCTTCCTAAGAATCAGCCCTTCCGTGGTGTAGAGAGAGGTTGTGTTACACTCCAAGGTGTTCCCCAGGTTGCCTTTCCTGAGCTTCGATCTTCCGGCTCTCGTTTAGTAGCTGTTGGAAACTACGCTGCATTAGGCCTACTAATTGTGTATGGGTGAAACAGTGGCGCATCTGCGGTCCCTCCTTCCACTAGGCCTCCACTGACCTGTCTACTGAGGCCCGTGTACCCCTTGAACCAACCTAATAAAATATTTAAAAAATTAATTTGATTATAAAAAATAAGATCGTGTTGAGATCTCAAATGCAGACATTTTAACAATCAAAACAAACACACAACAAATATCTGGAACTGTACTACAAAGGTCCAACAGCTACAATTTCTTTCTCCTGCAAGAAGTTAACTGAAAGTTTTTTGGAGTTGTTAACACAGATATGGCATCCACCGAGTGTTGTCCTGTCGCGTCTCCTTTAAATTATTTCCAATAAGATGTTAAACTATTAATTTAATAAAATCAATAATTAAAAAAATAATTGAGTAAGTCAAAAGCACATTGCAAATAAACATTAATTACAAATCAAGAAGCATGGCGCGTCCGAGGGTGAGTAGATACCGAATAAGAATATAATCACCCTCGGACGCGCAATGCTTATTTACAACAGCCTTCCTTCCTAAGAATCAGCCCTTCCGTGGTGTAGAGAGAGGTTGTGTTACACTCCAAGGTGTTCCCCAGGTTGCCTTTCCTGAGCTTCGATCTTCCGGCTCTCGTTTAGTAGCTGTTGGAAACTACGCTGCATTAGGCCTACTAATTGTGTATGGGGTGTAGAGACAGGTTGTGTTACACTCCAAGGTTTTCACCAGGTTGCCTTTCCTGAGCTTCGATCTTCATGCTCTCGTTTAGTAGGTGTCGGAAAGTAGGCTGCATTAGGCCTACAAATTGGGTATGGGGTGGAGAGAGATGGTGTGTTACACTCCAAGGTGTTCCCCAGGTTTCCTTGCCATTGCTTCGGTCTTCCGACTCTCGTTTAGTAGTTGTAGAAAAGTACACAGCATTAGGCCTACAAAATGGGTATGGGGTGGAGAGAGATGGTGTGTTACACTCCAAGGTGTTCCCCAGGTTGCCTTTCCTGAGCTTCGATCTTCATGCTCTCGTTTAGTAGGTGTCGGAAAGTAGGCTGCATTAGGCCTACAAATTGGGTATGGGGTGGAGAGAGATGGTGTGTTACACTCCAAGGTGTTCCCCAGGTTTCCTTGCCATTGCTTCGGTCTTCCGACTCTCGTTTAGTAGTTGTAGAAAAGTACACAGCATTAGGCCTACAAAATGGGTATGGGGTGGAGAGAGATGGTGTGTTACACTCCAAGGTGTTCCCCAGGTTGCCTTTCCTGAGCTTCGATCTTCATGCTCTCGTTTAGTAGGTGTCGGAAAGTAGGCTGCATTAGGCCTAAAAAATGGGGAATGGGGTGGAGAGAGATGGTGTGTTACACTCCAAGGTGTTCCCCAGGTTTCCTTGCCATTGCTTCGGTCTTCCGACTCTCGTTTAGTAGTTGTAGAAAAGTACACTGCATTAGGCCTAAAAAATGGGTATGGGGTGGAGAGAGATGGTGTGTTACACTCCAAGGTGTTCCCCAGGTTGCCTTTCCTGAGCTTCGATCTTCATGCTCTCGTTTAGTAGGTGTCGGAAAGTAGGCTGCATTAGGCCTACAAATTGGGTATGGGGTGGAGAGAGATGGTGTGTTACACTCCAAGGTGTTCCCCAGGTTTCCTTGCCATTGCTTCGGTCTTCCGACTCTCGTTTAGTAGTTGTAGAAAAGTACACAGCATTAGGCCTACAAAATGGGTATGGGGTGGAGAGAGATGGTGTGTTACACTCCAAGGTGTTCCCCAGGTTGCCTTTCCTGAGCTTCTATCTTCAGGCTCTCATTAAATTGTGGTTAAATGGAACAACTGCATTTGGCGTACTAGTTGGTTTGGGGCCTACTATCGGTGTCTGCCACTCCTTGCTGTTCTCCTGGTTTCCTGTCCTGAAATTCCATTTTCAGGCTCTCGTTAAGTAGTTGTTAATGTTAGACTGCATTTGGCCTACTAGTTGGGTTGGGGCCTACTGTCGGTGTCTGCCACTCCTTGCTGTTCTCCTCCACTGAACAAAGCTGTGCCGCCTGTTTACTACGGTTGCCAATTTTGAACTGCATTTCGACTACTTACTGATTTGGCCCTACTCTCTGTGTCAGCCTCTCATTCCAGTTGTCCTCCACTGCAATGCCCCCTGGTTATTCCTGTGTTACCAATTTTGAACTGCATTTAGCCCACTTTATTCTTTGGGCCTATATCTGTGTTTCCACTTCATCGTGCCCATTGCCCAGCCAGTGATAGATGAGTCTGCTGGTACATTGACCCATAACGCAACATTCCCCGTGCACGCTACACAACAACATTGTGACCCTGCTGAAAGTCAGGTTGCTCTTCCCGCATACCATACCACCTTACACGGGGACAAAGAGGAAGGTGCAGATGAAAGTGCAGGTTCCTTCATCAGGTGGGGGGAGGAATACTAGTTGGCGACGTCACTGGCACAGGGCCTCTCATAGTACGCAAAAGTGTTGCTGCCGGTGGGAGGCGCCCCCGCCGTGCAAACACACCGCTGTACTTTGAGGGGCCCTGTGCCAGTGCCAATGCCAACGAGTGGGCCCCCCCTGCTTGCTCAGGTTCACAGCACTTGCAAAGTTGAAATACTTACCTCTCCCTGCTCCACTGCCGTGACGTGGTCCAGATTTCCTGGGCCCACTAATTACTTGAACCAGCCCTACCCCCCACAACTTTAGCCAAATGACCCCCAATTTCAAATGCCTTCCAATTATTATAAGGTAAATTACGCTTGACAAGCTTCATTAAGAAGAATGGATGGTTTTGACATTAAAATGGGCACTCTAGGTGTTTTCCTGGCCCCCACTCACTGCCGACTATGCTGCCCCATTGACTTGCATTGGGTTTCGTGTTTCGGTCGATCCCGACTTTACGTCATAATCGGCCGATTTCACTCGACCCGACTTTGGACATAGTCGGGTTTCGCAAAACCCGGCTCGACTCTAAAAAGGTCAAGGTCGCTCAACTCTACCCTACACTCTATACCCTACACTCTACACCCTACACTCTACACCCTACACTCTATACCCTACACTCTAATCCCTACACTCTACACTCTATACCCTACACTCTATACCCTACACTCTATACCCTACACTCTACAATCTTTACCCTACACTCTCTACCCTACACTCTATACCCTACACTCTATACCCTACACTCTACACTCTATACCCTACACTCTACACTCTATACCATACACTCTATACCCTACACTCTATACCCTACACTCTATACCCTACACTCTATACCCTACACTCTACACTCTATGCCCTACACTCTACACTCTATACCCCACACTCTACACTCTATACCCTACACTCTACACTCTATACCCTACACTCTATACCCTACACTCTATACCCTACACTCTGCACTCTATGCCCTACACTCTGCACTCTATACCTTACACTCAACACTCTATTCCCTACACTCTATACCCTACACTCTACACTCTCTACCCTACACTCTATACCCTACACTCTATACCCTACACTCTACACTCTATACCCTACACTCTACACTCTATACCCTACACTCTACACCCTACACTCTATACCCTACACTCTAATCCCTACACTCTACACTCTATACCCTACACTCTATACACTACACTCTATACCCTACATTCTACACTCTCTACCCTACACTCTCTACCCTACACTCTACACCCTACACTCTATACCCTACACTCTATACCCTACACTCTACACTCTATGCCCTACACTGTACACTCTATACCCTACACTCTATACCCTACACTCTATACCCTACACTCTACACTCTATACCCTACACTCTATACCCTACACTCTATACCCTACACTCTATACCCTACACTCTATGCCCTACACTCTATACCCTACACTCTATACCCTACACTCTATACCCTACACTCTATACCCTACACTCTACACTCTATACCCTACACTCTATACCCTACACTCTATACCCTACACTCTACACTCTATACCCTACACTCTATACCCTACACTCTATGCCCTACACTCTATACCCTACACTCTATACCCTACACTCTATACCCTACACTCTATACCCTACACTCTATACCCTACACTCTAATCCCTACACTCTACACTCTATACCCTACACTCTATACCCTACACTCTACACTCTATACCTTACACTCTACACTCTATTCCCTACACTCTATACCCTACACTCTATACCCTACACTCTATACCCTACACTCTATACCCAACACTCTACACCCTACACTCTATACCCTACACTCTATACCATACACTCTATACCCTACACTCTACACTCTATACCCTACACTCTACACTCTATACCCTACACTCTATACCCTACACTATATACCCTACACTCTATACCCTACACTCTACACTCTATACCCTACACTCTACACTCTATACCCTACACTCTATACCCTACACTCTATACCCTACACTCTATACCCTACACTCTATACCCTACACTCTACACTCTATACCCTACACTCTATACCCTACACTCTACACTCTATACCCTACACTCTATGCCCTACACTCTATACCCTACACTCTATACCCTACACTCTATACCCTACACTCTACACTCTATACCCTACACTCTATACCCTACACTCTATACCCTACACTCTACACTCTATACCCTACACTCTATACCCTACATTCTATACCCTACACTCTATACCCTACACTCTATACCCTACACTCTATACCCTACACTCTACACTCTATACCCTACACTCTATACCCTACACTCTACACTCTATACCCTACACTCTATACCCTACACTCTATACCATACACTCTATACCCTACACTCTATACCCTACACTCTATACCATACACTCTATACCCTACACTCTATACCGTACACTCTATACCCTACACTCTATACCCTACACTCTATACCCAACACTCTACACCCTACACTCTATACCCTACACTCCATACCATACACTCTATACCCTACACTCTACACTCTATACCCTACACTCTACACTCTATACCCTACACTCTATACCCTACACTATATACCCTACACTCTATACCCTACACTCTACACTCTATACCCTACACTCTACACTCTATACCCTACACTCTATACCCTACACTCTATACCCTACACTCTATACCCTACACTCTATACCCTACACTCTACACTCTATACCCTACACTCTATACCCTACACTCTACACTCTATACCCTACACTCTATGCCCTACACTCTATACCCTACACTCTATACCCTACACTCTATACCCTACACTCTACACTCTATACCCTACACTCTATACCCTACACTCTATACCCTACACTCTACACTCTATACCCTACACTCTATACCCTACATTCTATACCCTACACTCTATACCCTACACTCTATACCCTACACTCTATACCCTACACTCTACACTCTATACCCTACACTCTATACCCTACACTCTACACTCTATACCCTACACTCTATACCCTACACTCTATACCATACACTCTATACCCTACACTCTATACCCTACACTCTATACCATACACTCTATACCCTACACTCTATACCGTACACTCTATACCCTACACTCTATACCCTACACTCTATACCCTACACTCTACACCCTACACTCTATACCTTACACTCTATACCCTACACTCTATACCCTACACTCTAAACTCTATACCCTACACTCTACACTCTATACCCTACACTCTATACCCTACACTCTATACCCTACACTCTACACTCTATACCCTACACTCTATACCCTACACTCTATGCCCTACACTCTATACCCTACACTCTATACCCTACACTCTATACCCTACACTCTACACTCTATACCCTACACTCTATACCCTACACTCTATACCCTACACTCTAATCCCTACACTCTACACTCTATACCCTACACTCTATACCCTACACTCTACACTCTGTACCTTACACTCTACACTCTATTCCCTACACTCTATACCCTACACTCTATACCCTACACTCTATACCCTACACTCTATACCCAACACTCTACACCCTACACTCTATACCCTACACTCTATACCATACACTATAAACCCTACACTCTACACTCTATACCCTACACTCTACACTCTATACCCTACACTCTATACCCTATACTATATACCCTACACTCTATACCCTACACTCTACACTCTATACCCTACACTCTACACTTTATACCCTACACTCTATACCCTACACTCTATACCCTACACTCTATACCCTACACTCTACACTCTATACCCTACACTCTATACCCTACACTCTACACTCTATACCCTACACTCTATGCCCTACACTCTATACCCTACACTCTATACCCTACACTCTATACCCTACACTCTACACTCTATACCCTACACTCTATACCCTACACTCTATACCCTACACTCTACACTCTATACCCTACACTCTATACCCTACATTCTATACCCTACACTCTATACCCTAAACTCTATACCCTACACTCTATACCCTACACTCTATACCCTACACTCTATACCCTACACTCTACACTCTATACCCTACACTCTATACCCTACACTCTATACCATACACTCTATACCCTACACTCTATACCCTACACTCTATACCATACACTCTATACCCTACACTCTATACCGTACACTCTATACCCTACACTCTATAACCTACACTCTATACCCTACACTCTACACCCTACACTCTATACCTTACACTCTATACCCTACACTCTATACCCTACACTCTAAACTCTATACCCTACACTCTACACTCTATACCCTACACTCTATACCCTACACTCTATACCCTACACTCTACACTCTATACCCTACACTCTATACAATACACTCCATACCCTACACTCTATACCGTACATTCTATACCCTACACTCTATACCCTACACTCTATACCCTACACTCTACACCCTACACTCTATACCTTACACTCTATACCCTACACTCTATACCCTACACTCTAAACTCTATACCCTACACTCTACACTCTATACCCTACACTCTATAACATACACTCTATACCCTACACTCTATACCCTACACTCTATACCATACACTCTACACTCTATACCCTACACTCTATACCATACACTCTACACCATACACTCTATGGCATACACTCTATACCCTACACTCTATACTCTATACCCTACACTCTATACCCTACACTCTACACCCTGCACTCTATACCCTACACACTATACCCTACACTCTACACTCTATACCCTACACTCTATACCCTACACTCTATACCCTACACTCTATACCCTACACTCTACACTCTATACCCTACACTCTTTAGCCTACACTCTACAATCTATACCCTACACTCTATACCCTACACTCTATACCCTACAGTCTATACCCTACACTCTATACCCTACACTCTACACTCTATACCTTACACTCTACACTCTATTCCCTACACTCTATACCCTACACTCTATACCCTACACTCTATATTCTACACTCTATACCCTACACTCTACACCCTACACTGTATACCCTACACTCTATACCATACACTCTCTACCCTACACTCTACACTCTATACCCTACACTCTACACCCTACACTCTATACCCTACACTCTAATCCCTACACTCTACACTCTATACCCTACACTCTATACCCTACACTCTACACTCTATACCTTACACTCTACAGTCTATTCCCTACACTCTGTACCCTACACTCTATACCCTACACTCTATACCCTACACTCTATACCCTACACTCTACACCCTACACTCTATACCCTACACTCTATACCCTACACTCTACACCCTACACTCTATACCCTACACTCTAATCCCTACACTTTACACTCTATACCCTACACTCTATACCCTACACTCTATACCCCACACTCTACACTCTCTACCCTACACTCTATACCCTACACTCTATAACATACACTCTATACCCAACACTCTATACCCTACACTCTATACCATACACTCTACACTCTATACCCTACACTCTATACCATACACTCTACACTCTATACCTTACACTCTACACTCTATTCCCTACACTCTATACCCTACACTCTATACCCTACACTCTATACCCTACACTCTATACCCTACACTCTACACCCTACACTCTATACCCTACACTCTATACCATACACTCTATACCCTACACTCTACACTCTATACCCTACACTCTACACCCTACACTCTATACCCTACACTCTAATCCCTACACTCTACACTCTATACCCTACACTCTATACCCTACACTCTATACCCTACACTCTACACTCTCTACCCTACACTCTATACCCTACACTCTATACCCTACACTCTATACCCTACACTCTACACTCTATACCCTACACTCTATACCCTACACTCTATACCCTACACTCTATACCCTACACTCTACACTCTATGCCCTACACTCTACACTCTATACCCTGCACTCTACACTCTATACCCTACACTCTACACTCTATACCCTACACTCTATACCCTACACTCTATGCCCTATACTCTATACCCTACACTCTACACCCTACACTCTATACCCTACACTCTATACCATACACTCTATACCCTACACTCTACACTCTATACCCTACACTCTACACCCTACACTCTATACCCTACACTCTAATCCCTACACTCTACACTCTATACTCTACACTCTATACCCTACACTCTATACCCTACACTCTACACTCTCTACCCTACACTCTATACCCTACACTCTATACCCTACACTCTATACCCTACACTCTACACTCTATACCCTACACTCTACACTCTATACCCTACACTCTATAACCTACACTCTATACCCTACACTCTATACCCTACACTCTATACCCTACACTCTACACTCTATGCCCTACACTCTACACTCTATACCCTACACTCTACACTCTATACCCTACACTCTACACTCTATACCCTACACTCTATACCCTACACTCTATGCCCTACACTCTATACCCTACACTCTATACCCTACACTCTACACTCTACACCCTACACTCTACACTCTATACCTTACACTCAACACTCTATTCCTACACTCTATACCCTACAATCTATACCCTACACTCTACACTCTATACCCTACACTCTATACCCTACACTCTATGCCCTACACTCTATACCCTACACTCTATACCCTACACTCTACACTCTATACCCTACACTCTATACCCTACACTCTATGCCCTACACTCTATACCCTACACTCTATACCCTACATTCTATACCCTGCACTCTATACCCTACACTCTACACTCTATACCCTACACTCTATACCCTACACTCTATACCCTACATTCTACACTCTATACCCTACACTCTATACCCTACACTCTATGCCCTACACTCTATACCCTACACTCTATACCCTACACTCTATAAGCTACACTCTACACTCTATACCCTACACTCTATACCCTACACTCTATACCCTACACTCTAATCCCTACACTCTAAACTCTATACCCTACACTCTATACCCTACACTCTACACTCTATACCTTACACTCTACACTCTATTCCCTACACTCTATACCCTACACTCTATACCCTACACTCTATACCCTACACTCTACACCCTACACTCTACACCCTACACTCTATACCCTACACTCTAATCCCTACACTCTACACTCTATACCCTACACTCTATACCCTACACTCTATACCCTACACTCTACACTCTTTACCCTACACTCTCTACCCTACACTCTATACCCTACACTCTATACCCTACACTCTATACCCTACACTCTACACTCTATACCCTACACTCTATACCCTACACTCTATACCCTACACTCTATACCCTACACTCTATACCCTACACTCTACACTCTATGCCCTACACTCTACACTCTATACCCCACACTCTACACTCTATACCCTACACTCTACACTCTATACCCTACACTCTATACCCTACACTCTATACCCTACACTCTACACTCTATGCCCTACACTCTGCACTCTATACCTTACACTCAACACTCTATTCCCTACACTCTATACCCTACACTCTACACTCTCTACCCTACACTCTCTACCCTACACTCTATACCCTACACTCTATACCCTACACTCTACACTCTATACCCTACACTCTACACTCTATACCCTACACTCTACACCCTTCACTCTATACCCTACACTCTAATCCCTACACTCTACACTCTATACCCTACACTCTATACACTACACTCTATACCCTACATTCTACACTCTCTACCCTACACTCTCTACCCTACACTCTATACCCTACACTCTATACCCTTCACTCTACACCCTACACTCTATACCCTACACTCTATACCCTACACTCTACACTCTATGCCCTACACTGTACACTCTATACCCTACACTCTATACCCTACACTCTATACCCTACACTCTACACTCTATACCCTACACTCTATACCCTACACTCTATGCCCTACACTCTATACCCTACACTCTATACCCTACACTCTATACCCTACACTCTATGCCCTACACTCTATACCCTACACTCTATACCCTACACTCTATACCCTACACTCTATACCCTACACTCTACACTCTATACCCTACACTCTATACCCTACACTCTATACCCTACACTCTACACTCTATACCCTACACTCTATACCCTACACTCTATGCCCTACACTCTATACCCTACACTCTATACCCTACACTCTATACCCTACACTCTACACTCTATACCCTACACTCTATACCCTACACTCTATACCCTACACTCTAATCCCTACACTCTACACTCTATACCCTACACTCTATACCCTACACTCTACACTCTATACCTTACACTCTACACTCTATTCCCTACACTCTATACCCTACACTCTATACCCTACACTCTATACCCTACACTCTATACCCAACACTCTACACCCTACACTCTATACCCTACACTCTATACCATACACTCTATACCCTACACTCTACACTCTATACCCTACACTCTACACTCTATACCCCACACTCTATACCCTACACTATATACCCTACACTCTATACCCTACACTCTACACTCTATACCCTACACTCTACACTCTATACCCTACACTCTATAACCTACACTCTATACCCTACACTCTATACCCTACACTCTATACCCTACACTCTACACTCTATACCCTACACTCTATACCCTACACTCTACACTCTATACCCTACACTCTATGCCCTACACTCTATACCCTACACTCTATACCCTACACTCTATACCCTACACTCTACACTCTATACCCTACACTCTATACCCTACACTCTATACCCTACACTCTACACTCTATACCCTACACTCTATACCCTACACTCTATGCCCTACACTCTATACCCTACACTCTATACCCTACACTCTATACCCTACACTCTATGCCCTACACTCTATACCCTACACTCTATACCCTACACTCTATACCCTACACTCTATACCCTACACTCTACACTCTATACCCTACACTCTATACCCTACACTCTATACCCTACACTCTACACTCTATACCCTACACTCTATACCCTACACTCTATGCCCTACACTCTATACCCTACACTCTATACCCTACACTCTATACCCTACACTCTACACTCTATACCCTACACTCTATACCCTACACTCTATACCCTACACTCTAATCCCTACACTCTACACTCTATACCCTACACTCTATACCCTACACTCTACACTCTATACCTTACACTCTACACTCTATTCCCTACACTCTATACCCTACACTCTATACCCTACACTCTATACCCTACACTCTATACCCAACACTCTACACCCTACACTCTATACCCTACACTCTATACCATACACTCTATACCCTACACTCTACACTCTATACCCTACACTCTACACTCTATACCCTATACTCTATACCCTACACTATATACCCTACACTCTATACCCTACACTCTACACTCTATACCCTACACTCTACACTCTATACCCTACACTCTATAACCTACACTCTATACCCTACACTCTATACCCTACACTCTACACTCTATACCCTACACTCTATACCCTACACTCTACACTCTATACCCTACACTCTATGCCCTACACTCTATACCCTACACTCTATACCCTACACTCTATACCCTACACTCTACACTCTATACCCTACACTCTATACCCTACACTCTATACCCTACACTCTACACTCTATACCCTACACTCTATACCCTACATTCTATACCCTACACTCTATACCCTACACTCTATACCCTACACTCTATACCCTACACTCTACACTCTATACCCTACACTCTATACCCTACACTCTACACTCTATACCCTACACTCTATACCCTACACTCTATACCATACACTCTATACCCTACACTCTATACCCTACACTCTATACCATACACTCTATACCCTACACTCTATACCGTACACTCTATACCCTACACTCTATACCCTACACTCTATACCCTACACTCTACACCCTACACTCTATACCTTACACTCTATTTGAAGGGTTTCTGAGGGATGTTATTCTGGATTATCTCAATGAGAATAACTGTTTAACTCCATATCAGCATGGGTTTATGAGAAATCGCTCCTGTCAAACCAATCTAATCAGTTTTTATGAAGAGGTAAGCTATAGACTGGACCACGGTGAGTCATTGGACGTGGTATATCTCGATTTTTCCAAAGCGTTTGATACCGTGCCGCACAAGAGGTTGGTACACAAAATGAGAATGCTTGGTCTGGGGGAAAATGTGTGTAAATGGGTTAGTAACTGGCTTAGTGATAGAAAGCAGAGGGTGGTTATAAATGGTATAGTCTCTAACTGGGTCGCTGTGACCAGTGGGGTACCGCAGGGGTCAGTATTGGGACCTGTTCTCTTCAACATATTCATTAATGATCTGGTAGAAGGTTTACACAGTAAAATATCGATATTTGCAGATGATACAAAACTATGTAAAGCAGTTAATACAAGAGAAGATAGTATTCTGCTACAGATGGATCTGGATAAGTTGGAAACTTGGGCTGAAAGGTGGCAGATGAGGTTTAACAATGATAAATGTAAGGTTATACACATGGGAAGAGGGAATCAATATCACCATTACACACTGAACGGGAAACCACTGGGTAAATCTGACAGGGAGAAGGACTTGGGGATCCTAGTTAATGATAAACTTACCTGGAGCAGCCAGTGCCAGGCAGCAGCTGCCAAGGCAAACAGGATCATGGGGTGCATTAAAAGAGGTCTGGATACACATGATGAGAGCATTATACTGCCAATGTACAAATCCCTAGTTAGACCGCACATGGAGTACTGTGTCCAGTTTTGGGCACCGGTGCTCAGGAAGGATATAATGGAACTAGAGAGAGTACAAAGGAGGGCAACAAAATTAATAAAGGGGATGGGAGAACTACAATACCCAGATAGATTAGCGAAATTAGGATTATTTAGTCTAGAAAAAAGACGACTGAGGGGCGATCTAATAACCATGTATAAGTATATAAAGGGACAATACAAATATCTCGCTGAGGATCTGTTTATACCAAGGAAGGTGACGGGCACAAGGGGGCATTCTTTGCGTCTGGAGGAGAGAAGGTTTTTCCACCAACATAGAAGAGGATTCTTTACTGTTAGGCAGTGAGAATCTGGAATTGCTTGCCTGAGGAGGTGGTGATGGCGAACTCAGTCGAGGGGTTCAAGAGAGGCCTGGATGTCTTCCTGGAGCAGAACAATATTGTATCATACAATTATTAGGTTCTGTAAAAGGACGTAGATCTGGGGATTTATTATGACGGAATATAGGCTGAACTGGATGGACAAATGTCTTTTTTCGGCCTTACTAACTATGTTACTATGTTACTATGTTATACCCTACACTCTATACCCTACACTCTAAACTCTATACCCTACACTCTACACTCTATACCCTACACTCTATACCCTACACTCTATACCCTACACTCTACACTCTATACCCTACACTCTATACCCTACACTCTATGCCCTACACTCTATACCCTACACTCTATACCCTACACTCTATACCCTACACTCTACACTCTATACCCTACACTCTATACCCTACACTCTATACCCTACACTCTAATCCCTACACTCTACACTCTATACCCTACACTCTATACCCTACACTCTACACTCTATACCTTACACTCTACACTCTATTCCCTACACTCTATACCTTACACTCTATACCCTACTCTCTATACCCTACACTCTATACCCAAAACTCTACACCCTACACTCTATACCCTACACTCTATACCATACACTATATACCCTACACTCTACACTCTATACCTTACACTCTACACTCTATTCCCTACACTCTATACCTTACACTCTATACCCTACACTCTATACCCTACACTCTATACCCAAAACTCTACACCCTACACTCTATACCCTACACTCTATACCATACACTATATACCCTACACTCTACACTCTATACCCTACACTCTACACTCTATACCCTACACTCTATACCCTACACTATATACCCTACACTCTATACCCTACACTCTACACTCTATACCCTACACTCTACACTTTATACCCTACACTCTATACCCTACACTCTATACCCTACACTCTATACCCTACACTCTACACTCTATACCCTACACTCTATACCCTACACTCTACACTCTATACCCTACACTCTATACCCTACACTCTATACCCTACACTGTACACTCTATACCCTACACTCTATACCCTACATTCTATACCCTACACTCTATACCCTAAACTCTATACCCTACACTCTATACCCTACACTCTATACCCTACACTCTATACCCTACACTCTACACTCTATACCCTACACTCTATACCCTACACTCTATACCATACACTCTATACCCTACACTCTATACCCTACACTCTATACCATACACTCTATACCCTACACTCTATACCGTACACTCTATACCCTACACTCTATACCCTACACTCTATACCCTACACTCTACACCCTACACTCTATACCTTACACTCTATACCCTACACTCTATACCCTACACTATAAACTCTATACCCTACACTCTACACTCTATACCCTACACTCTATACCCTACACTCTATACCCTACACTCTACACTCTATACCCTACACTCTATACAATACACTCCATAACCTACACTCTATACCGTACATTCTATACCCTACACTCTATACCCTACACTCTATACCCTACACTCTACACCCTACACTCTATACCTTACACTCTATACCCTACACTCTATACCCTACACTCTAAACTCTATACCCTACACTCTACACTCTATACCCTACACTCTATAACATACACTCTATACCCTACACTCTATACCCTACACTCTATACCATACACTCTACACTCTATACCCTACACTCTATACCATACACTCTACACCATACACTCTATAGCATACACTCTATACCCTACACTCTATACTCTATACCCTACACTCTATACCCTACACTCTACACCCTGCACTCTATACCCTACACACTATACCCTACACTCTACACTCTATACCCTACACTCTATACCCTACACTCTATACCCTACACTCTATACCCTACACTCTACACTCTATACCCTACACTCTATAGCCTACACTCTACAATCTATACCCTACACTCTATACCCTACACTCTATACCCTACAGTCTATACCCTACACTCTATACCCTACACTCTACACTCTATACCTTACACTCTACACTCTATTCCCTACACTCTATACCCTACACTCTATACCCTACACTCTATACCCTACACTCTATACCCTACACTCTACACCCTACACTGTATACCCTACACTCTATACCATACACTCTCTACCCTACACTCTACACTCTATACCCTACACTCTACACCCTACACTCTATACCCTACACTCTAATCCCTACACTCTACACTCTATACCCTACACTCTATACCCTACACTCTACACTCTATACCTTACACTCTACAGTCTATTCCCTACACTCTATACCCTACACTCTATACCCTACACTCTATACCCTACACTCTATACCCTACACTCTACACCCTACACTCTATACCCTACACTCTATACCCTACACTCTACACCCTACACTCTATACCCTACACTCTAATCCCTACACTTTACACTCTATACCCTACACTCTAAACCCTACACTCTATACCCCACACTCTACACTCTCTACCCTACACTCTATAACCTACACTCTATAACATACACTCTATACCCAACACTCTATACCCTACACTCTATACCATACACTCTACACTCTATACCCTACACTCTATACCATACACTCTACACTCTATACCTTACACTCTACACTCTATTCCCTACACTCTATACCCTACACTCTATACCCTACACTCTATACCCTACACTCTACACCCTACACTCTATACCCTACACTCTATACCATACACTCTATACCCTACACTCTACACTCTATACCCTACACTCTACACCCTACACTCTATACCCTACACTCTAATCCCTACACTCTACACTCTATACCCTACACTCTATACCCTACACTCTATACCCTACACTCTACACTCTCTACCCTACACTCTATACCCTACACTCTATACCCTACACTCTATACCCTACACTCTACACTCTATACCCTACACTCTATACCCTACACTCTATACCCTACACTCTACACTCTATGCCCTACACTCTACACTCTATACCCTACACTCTACACTCTATACCCTACACTCTATACCCTACACTCTATGCCCTACACTCTATACCCAACACTCTACACCCTACACTCTATACCCTACACTCTATACCATACACTCTATACCCTACACTCTACACTCTATACCCTACACTCTACACCCTACACTCTATACCCTACACTCTAATCCCTACACTCTACACTCTATACCCTACACTCTATACCCTACACTCTATACCCTACACTCTACACTCTATACCCTACACTCTATACCCTACACTCTACACTCTATACCCTACACTCTATGCCCTACACTCTATACCCTACACTCTATACCCTACACTCTATACCCTACACTCTACACTCTATACCCTACACTCTATACCCTACACTCTATACCCTACACTCTACACTCTATACCCTACACTCTATACCCTACATTCTATACCCTACACTCTATACCCTACACTCTATACCCTACACTCTATACCCTACACTCTACACTCTATACCCTACACTCTATACCCTACACTCTACACTCTATACCCTACACTCTATACCCTACACTCTATACCATACACTCTATACCCTACACTCTATACCCTACACTCTATACCATACACTCTATACCCTACACTCTATACCGTACACTCTATACCCTACACTCTATACCCTACACTCTATACCCTACACTCTACACCCTACACTCTATACCTTACACTCTATTTGAAGGGTTTCTGAGGGATGTTATTCTGGATTATCTCAATGAGAATAACTGTTTAACTCCATATCAGCATGGGTTTATGAGAAATCGCTCCTGTCAAACCAATCTAATCAGTTTTTATGAAGAGGTAAGCTATAGACTGGACCACGGTGAGTCATTGGACGTGGTATATCTCGATTTTTCCAAAGCGTTTGATACCGTGCCGCACAAGAGGTTGGTACACAAAATGAGAATGCTTGGTCTGGGGGAAAATGTGTGTAAATGGGTTAGTAACTGGCTTAGTGATAGAAAGCAGAGGGTGGTTATAAATGGTATAGTCTCTAACTGGGTCGCTGTGACCAGTGGGGTACCGCAGGGGTCAGTATTGGGACCTGTTCTCTTCAACATATTCATTAATGATTTGGTAGAAGGTTTACACAGTAAAATATCGATATTTGCAGATGATACAAAACTATGTAAAGCAGTTAATACAAGAGAAGATAGTATTCTGCTACAGATGGATCTGGATAAGTTGGAAACTTGGGCTGAAAGGTGGCAGATGAGGTTTAACAATGATAAATGTAAGGTTATACACATGGGAAGAGGGAATCAATATCACCATTACACACTGAACGGGAAACCACTGGGTAAATCTGACAGGGAGAAGGACTTGGGGATCCTAGTTAATGATAAACTTACCTGGAGCAGCCAGTGCCAGGCAGCAGCTGCCAAGGCAAACAGGATCATGGGGTGCATTAAAAGAGGTCTGGATACACATGATGAGAGCATTATACTGCCTCTGTACAAATCCCTAGTTAGACCGCACATGGAGTACTGTGTCCAGTTTTGGGCACCGGTGCTCAGGAAGGATATAATGGAACTAGAGAGAGTACAAAGGAGGGCAACAAAATTAATAAAGGGGATGGGAGAACTACAATACCCAGATAGATTAGCGAAATTAGGATTATTTAGTCTAGAAAAAAGACGACTGAGGGGCGATCTAATAACCATGTATAAGTATATAAGGGGACAATACAAATATCTCGCTGAGGATCTGTTTATACCAAGGAAGGTGACGGGCACAAGGGGGCATTCTTTGCGTCTGGAGGAGAGAAGGTTTTTCCACCAACATAGAAGAGGATTCTTTACTGTTAGGGCAGTGAGAATCTGGAATTGCTTGCCTGAGGAGGTGATGATGGCGAACTCAGTCGAGGGGTTCAAGAGAGGCCTGGATGTCTTCCTGGAGCAGAACAATATTGTATCATACAATTATTAGGTTCTGTAAAAGGACGTAGATCTGGGGATTTATTATGACGGAATATAGGCTGAACTGGATGGACAAATGTCTTTTTTCGGCCTTACTAACTATGTTACTATGTTACTATGTTATACCCTACACTCTATACCCTACACTCTAAACTCTATACCCTACACTCTACACTCTATACCCTACACTCTATACCCTACACTCTATACCCTACACTCTACACTCTATACCCTACACTCTATACCCTACACTCTATGCCCTACACTCTATACCCTACACTCTATACCCTACACTCTATACCCTACACTCTACACTCTATACTCTACACTCTATACCCTACACTCTATACCCTACACTCTAATCCCTACACTCTACACTCTATACCCTACACTCTATACCCTACACTCTACACTCTATACCTTACACTCTACACTCTATTCCCTACACTCTATACCCTACACTCTACACTCTATGCCCTACACTCTACACTCTATACCCTACACTCTACACTCTATACCCTACACTCTATACCCTACACTCTATACCCTACACTCTACACTCTATGCCCTACACTCTACACTCTATACCTTACACTCTACACTCTATTCCCTACACTCTATACCCTACACTCTATACCCTACACTCTACACCCCACACTCTATACCCTACACTCTATACCATACACTCTATACCCTACACTCTACACTTTATACCCTACACTCTACACCCTACACTCTATACACTACACTATAATTCCTACACTCTACACTCTATACCCTACACTCTATACCCTACACTCTATACCCTACACTCTACACTCTCTACCCTACACTCTCTACCCTACACTCTATACCCTACACTCTATACCCTACACTCTACACTCTATACCCTACACTCTACACTCTATACCCTACACTCTATACCCTACACTCTACACTCTATACCCTACACTCTATACCCTACACTCTATACCCTACACTCTACACTCTATGCCCTACACTCTACACTCTATACCCTACACTCTATACCCTACACTCTATACCCTACACTCTACACTCTATACCCTACACTCTATACCCTACACTCTATGCCCTACACTCTATACCCTACACTCTATACCCTACACTCTATACCCTACACTCTACACTCTATACCCTACACTCTATACCCTACACTCTATACCCTACACTCTACACTCTATACCCTACACTCTATACCCTACACTCTATACCCTACACTCTATACCCTACACTCTACACTCTATACCCTACACTCTATACCCTACACTCTATGCCCTACACTCTATACCCTACACTCTATACCCTACACTCTATACCCTACACTCTATACCCTACACTCTATACCCTACACTCTACACTCTATACCCTACACTCTATACCCTACACTCTATACCCTACACTCTGCACTCTATACCCTACACTCTATACCCTACACTCTATACCCTACACTCTACACTCTATACCATACACTTTATACCCTACACTCTATGCCCTACACTCTATACCCTACACTCTATACCCTACACTCTATACCCTACACTCTATACCCTACACTCTACACTCTATACCCTACACTCTATACCCTACACTCTATACCCTACACTCTACACTCTATACCCTACACTCTATACCCTACACTCTATGCCCTACACTCTATACCCTACACTCTATACCCTACACTCTACACTCTATACCCTACACTCTATATCCTACACTCTATACCCTACACTCTACACTCTATTCCCTACACTCTATACCCTACACTCTATACCCTACACTCTATACCCTACACTCTATACCCTACACTCTACACCCTACACTCTATACCCTACACTCTATACCATACACTCTAAACCCTACACTCTACACTCTATGCCCTACACTCTACACCCTACACTCTATACCCTACACTCTAATCCCTACACTCTACACTCTATACCCTACACTCTATACCCTACGCTCTATACAATACACTCTACACTCTCTACCCTACACTCTCTACCCTACACTCTATACCCTACACTCTATACCCTACACTCTACACTCTATACCCTACACTCTACACTCTATACCCTACACTCTATACCCTACACTCTATACCCTACACTCTACACTCTATACCCTACACTCTATACCCTACACTCTATGCCCTACACTCTATACCCTACACTCTATACCCTACACTCTATACCCTACACTCTACACTCTATACCCTACACTCTATACCCTACACTCTATACCCTACATTCTACACTCTATACCCTACACTCTATACCCTACACTCTATACCCTACACTCTATACCCTACACTCTACACTCTATACCCTACACTCTATACCCTACACTCTATACCCTACACTCTACACTCTATACCCTACACTCTATACCCTACACTCTATGCCCTACACTCTATACCCTACACTCTATACCCTACACTCTATACCCTACACTCTATACCCTACACTCTACACTCTATACCCTACACTCTATACCCTACACTCTATACCCTACACTCTGCACTCTATACCCTACACTCTATACCCTACACTCTATACCCTACACTCTACACTCTATACCCTACACTTTATACCCTACACTCTATGCCCTACACTCTATACCCTACACTCTATACCCTACACTCTATACCCTACACTCTGCACTCTATACCCTACACTCTATACCCTACACTCTATACCCTACACTCTACACTCTATACCCTACACTCTATACCCTACACTCTATGCCCTACACAATATACCCTACACTCTATACCCTACACTCTATACCCTACACTCTACACTCTATACCCTACACTCTATACCCTACACTCTATACCCTACACTGTACACTCTATTCCCTACACTCTATACCCTACACTCTATACCCTACACTCTATACCCTACACTCTATACCATACACTCTATACCCTACACTCTACACTCTATGCCCTACACTCTACACCCTACACTCTATACCCTACACTCTAATCCCTACACTCTACACTCTATACCCTACACTCTATACCCTACACTCTATACCCTACACTCTACACTCTCTACCCTACACTCTCTACCCTACACTCTATACCCTACACTCTATACCCTACACTCTACACTCTATACCCTACACTCTATACCCTACACTCTATACCCTACACTCTACACTCTATTCCCTACACTCTATACCCTACACTCTATGCCCTACACTCTATACCCTACACTCTATACCCTACACTCTATACCCTACACTCTACACTCTATACCCTACACTCTATACCCTACACTCTATACCCTACACTCTACACTCTATACCCTACACTCTATACCCTACACTCTATACCCTACACTCTACATTCTATACCCTACACTCTATACCCTACACTCTATGCCCCACACTCTATACCCTACACTCTATACCCTACACTCTATACCCTACACTCTACACGCTATACCCTACACTCTATACCCTACACTCTATACCCTACACTCTACACTCTATACCCTACACTCTATACCCTACACTCTATGCCCTACACTCTATACCCTACACTCTATACCCTACACTCTATACCCTACACTCTACACTCTATACCCTACACTCTATACCCTACACTCTATACCCTACACTCTAATCCCTACACTCTACACTCTATACCCTACACTCTATACCCTACACTCTACACTCTATACCTTACACTCTACACTCTATTCCCTACACTCTATACCCTACACTCTATACCCTACACTCTATACCCTACACTCTATACCCAACACTCTACACCCTACACTCTATACCCTACACTCTATACCATACACTCTACACCCTACACTCTACACTCTATACCCTACACTCTACACTCTATACCCTACACTCTATACCCTACACTCTATACCCTACACTCTATACCCTACACTCTACACTCTATACCCTGCACTCTACACTCTATACCCTACACTCTATACCCTACACTCTATACCCTACACTCTATACCCTACACTCTATACCCTACACTCTACACTCTATACCCTACACTCTATACCCTACACTCTACACCCTACACTCTATACCCTACACTCTATGAACTACACTCTATACCCTACACTCTATACCCTACACTTTACACTCTATACCCTACACTCTATACCCTACACTCTATACCCTACACTCTACACTCTATACCCTACACTCTATACCCTACACTCTATACCCTACACTCTATACCCTACACTCTATACCCTAAACTCTATACCCTACACTCTACACTCTATACCCTACACTCTATACCCTACACTCTACACTCTATACCCTACACTCTATACCCTACACTCTAATCCCTACACTCTACACTCTATACCCTACACTCTATACCCTACACTCTATACCCTACACTCTACACTCTATACCCTACACTCTATATCCTACACTCTACACTCTATACCATACACTCTATACCCTACACTCTATACCCTACACTCTACACCCTACACTCTATACACTACACTCTATACCCTACACTCTATACCCTACACGCTATACCCTACACTCTACACCCTACACTCTATACCCTACACTCTATACCATACACTCTATACCCTACACTCTACACTCTATACCCTACACTCTACATCCTACACTCTATACCCTACACTCTAATCCCAACACTCTACACTCTATACCCTACACTCTATACCCTACACTCTATACCCTACACTCTACACTCTCTACCCTACACTCTATACCCTACGCTCTATAACATACACTCTATACCCTACACTCTATACCCTACACTCTATACCATACACTCTACACTCTATACCCTACACTCTATACCATACACTCTACACCATACACTCTATAGCATACACTCTATACCCTACACTCTACACTCTACACCCTACACTCTATACCCTACACTCTACACCCTGCACTCTATACCCTACACACTATACCCTACACTCTGCACTCTATACCCTACACTCTATACCCTACACTCTATGCCCTACACTCTATACCCTACACTCTACACTCTATACCCTACACTCTATAGCCTACACTCTACAATCTATACCCTACACTCTATACCCTACACTCTATACCCTACAGTCTATACCTTACACTCTATACCCTACACTATACACTCTATACCTTACAATCTACACTCTATTCCCTACACTCTATACCCTACACTCTATACCCTACACTCTATACCCTACACTCTATACCCTACACTCTACACCCTACACTCTATACCCTACACTCTATACCATACACTCTATACCCTACACTCTACACTCTATACCCTACACTCTATACCCTACACTCTATACCCTACACTCTATACCCTACACTCTATACCCTAAACTCTATACACTACACTCTACACTCTATACCCTACACTCTATACCCTACACTCTACACTCTATACCCTACACTCTATACCCTACACTCTAATCCCTACACTCTACACTCTATACCCTACACTCTATACCCTACACTCTATACCCTACACTCTACACTCTATACCCTACACTCTATATCCTACACTCTACACTCTATACCATACACTCTATACCCTACACTCTATACCCTACACTCTATACCCTACACTCTACACCCTACACTCTATACACTACACTCTATACCCTACACTCTATACCCTACACGCTATACCCTACACTCTACACCCTACACTCTATACCCTACACTCTATACCATACACTCTATACCCTACACTCTACACTCTATACCCTACACTCTACATCCTACACTCTATACCCTACACTCTAATCCCAACACTCTACACTCTATACCCTACACTCTATACCCTACACTCTATACCCTACACTCTACACTCTCTACCCTACACTCTATACCCTACACTCTATAACATACACTCTATACCCTACACTCTATACCCTACACTCTATACCATACACTCTACACTCTATACCCTACACTCTATACCATACACTCTACACCATACACTCTATAGCATACACTCTATACCCTACACTCTACACTCTATACCCTACACTCTATACCCTACACTCTACACCCTGCACTCTATACCCTACACACTATACCCTACACTCTACACTCTATACCCTACACTCTATACCCTACACTCTATGCCCTACACTCTATACCCTACACTCTACACTCTACACCCTACACTCTATAGCCTACACTCTACAATCTATACCCTACACTCTATACCCTACACTCTATACCCTACAGTATATACCCTACACTCTATACCCTACACTCTACACTCTATACCTTACACTCTACACTCTATTCCCTACACTCTATACCCTACACTCTATACCCTACACTCTATACCCTACACTCTATACCCTACACTCTACACCCTACACTCTATACCCTACACTCTATACCATACACTCTATACCCTACACTCTACACTCTATACCCTACACTCTACACCCTACACTCTATACCCTACACTCTAATCCCTACACTCTACTCTCTATACTCTACACTCTATACCCTACACTCTACACTCTATACCCTACACTCTATACCCTACACTCTATACCCTACACTCTATACCCTACACTCTATACCCTAAACTCTATACCCTACACTCTACACTCTATACCCTACACTCTATACCCTACACTCTACACTCTATACCCTACACTCTATACCCTACACTCTAATCCCTACACTCTACACTCTATACCCTACACTCTATACCCTACACTCTATACCCTACACTCTACACTCTATACCCTACACTCTATATCCTACACTCTACACTCTATACCATACACTCTATACCCTACACTCTATACCCTACACTCTATACCCTACACTCTACACCCTACACTCTATACACTACACTCTATACCCTACACTCTATACCCTACACGCTATACCCTACACTCTACACCCTACACTCTATACCCTACACTCTATACCATACACTCTATACCCTACACTCTACACTCTATACCCTACACTCTACATCCTACACTCTATACCCTACACTCTAATCCCAACACTCTACACTCTATACCCTACACTCTATACCCTACACTCTATACCCTACACTCTACACTCTCTACCCTACACTCTATACCCTACACTCTATAACATACACTCTATACCCTACATTCTATACCCTACACTCTATACCATACACTCTACACTCTATACCCTACACTCTATACCATACACTCTACACCATACACTCTATAGCATACACTCTATACCCTACACTCTACACTCTATACCCTACACTCTATACCCTACACTCTACACCCTGCACTCTATACCCTACACACTATACCCTACACTCTACACTCTATACCCTACAACTCTATACCCTACACTCTATGCCCTACACTCTATACCCTACACTCTACACTCTACACCCTACACTCTATAGCATACACTCTACAATCTATACCCTACACTCTATACCCTACACTCTATACCCTACAGTCTATACCCTACACTCTATACCCTACACTCTACACTCTATACCTTACACTCTACACTCTATTCCCTACACTCTATACCCTACACTCTATACCCTACACTCTACACCCTACACTCTATACCCTACACTCTATACCATACACTCTATACCCTACACTCTACACTCTATACCCTACACTCTACACCCTACACTCTATACCCTACACTCTAATCCCTACACTCTACTCTCTATACTCTACACTCTATACCCTACACTCTACACTCTATACCTTACACTCTACACTCTATTCCCTACACTCTATACCCTACACTCTATACCCTACACTCTATACCCTACACTCTACACCCTACACTCTATACCCTACACTCTATACCATACACTCTATACCCTACACTCTACACTCTATACCCTACACTCTACACCCTACACTCTATACCCTACACTCTATACCCTACACTCTACACTCTCTACCCTACACTCTATACCTTGCACTCTATACCCTACACTCTATACCCTACACTCTACACTCTATACCCTACACTCTACACTCTATACCCTACACTCTATACCCTACACTCTATACCCTACACTCTATACCCTACACTCTACACTCTATACCCTACACTCTACACTCTATACCCTACAATCTACACTCTATACCCTACACTCTATACCCTACACTCTATACCCTACACTCTATACCCTACACTCTACACTCTATGCCCTACACTCTACACTCTATACCTTACACTCTACACTCTATTCCCTACACTCTATACCCTACACTCTATACCCTACACTCTATACCCTACACTCTACACCCCACACTCTATACCCTACACTCTATACCATACACTCTATACCCTACACTCTACACTCTATACCCTACACTCTACACCCTACACTCTATACACTACACTCTAATCCCTACACTCTACACTCTATACCCTACACTCTATACCCTACACTCTATACCCTACACTCTACACTCTCTACCCTACACTCTCTACCCTACACTCTATACCCTACACTCTATACCCTACACTCTACACTCTATACCCTACACTCTACACTCTATACCCTACACTCTATACCCTACACTCTATACCCTACACTCTATACCCTACACTCTACACTCTATGCCCTACACTCTACACTCTATACCCTACACTCTACACTCTATACCCTACACTCTACACTCTATACCCTACACTCTATACCCTACACTCTATACCCTACACTCTATACCCTACACTCTACACTCTATGCCCTACACTCTACACTCTATACCTTACACTCTACACTCTATTCCCTACACTCTATACCCTACACTCTATACCCTACACTCTATACCCTACACTCTACACCCCACACTCTATACCCTACACTCTATACCATACACTCTATACCCTACACTCTACACTCTATACCCTACACTCTACACCCTACACTCTATACACTACACTCTAATCCCTACACTCTACACTCTATACCCTACACTCTTTACCCTACACTCTATACCCTACACTCTACACTCTCTACCCTACACTCTCTACCCTACACTCTATACCCTACACTCTATACCCTACACTCTACACTCTATACCCTACACTCTACACTCTATACCCTACACTCTATACCCTACACTCTACACTCTATGCCCTACACTCTACACTCTATACCCTACACTCTACACTCTATACCCTACACTCTACACTCTATACCCTACACTCTATACCCTACACTCTATACCCTACACTCTATACCCTACACTCTACACTCTATGCCCTACACTCTACACTCTACACTCTATTCCCTACACTCTATACCCTACACTCTATACCCTACACTCTATACCCTACACTCTACACCCCACACTCTATACCCTACACTCTAAACCATACACTCTATACCCTACACTCTACACTCTATACCCTACACTTTACACCCTACACTCTATACACTACACTCTAATCCCTACACTCTACACTCTATACCCTACACTCTATACCCTACACTCTATACCCTACACTCTACACTCTCTACCCTACACTCTCTACCCTACACTCTATACCCTACACTCTATTCCCTACACTCTACACTCTATACCCTACACTCTACACTCTATACCCTACACTCTATACCCTACACTCTATACCCTACACTCTATACCCTACACTCTACACTCTATGCCCTACACTCTACACTCTATACCCTACACTCTACACTCTATACCCTACACTCTACACTCTATACCCTACACTCTATACCCTACACTCTATACCCTACACTCTATACCCTACACTCTACACTCTATACCTTACACTCTACACTCTATTCCCTACACTCTATACCCTACACTCTATACCCTACACTCTATACCCTACACTCTACACCCCACACTCTATACCCTACACTCTATACCATACACTCTATACCCTACACTCTACACTCTATACCCTACACTCTACACCCTACAATCTATACACTACACTCTAATCCCTACACTCTACACTCTATACCCTACACTCTTTACCCTACACTCTATACCCTACACTCTACACTCTCTACCCTACACTCTCTACCCTACACTCTATACCCTACACTCTATACCCTACACTCTATAACGTACACTCTATACCCTACACTCTATACCATACACTCTACACTCTATACCCTACACTCTATAGCCTACACTCTATACCATACACTCTACACTCTATACCCTACACTCTACACTCTATACCCTACACTCTACACTCTATACCCTACATTCTATACCCTACACTCTATACCCTACACTCTATACCCTACACTCTACACTCTATGCCCTACACACTACACTCTATACCCTACACTCTACACTCTATACCCTACACTCTACACTCTATACCCTACACTCTATACCCTACACTCTATACCCTACACTCTATACCCTACACTCTACACTCTATGCCCTACACTCTACACTCTATACCTTACACTCTACACTCTATTCCCTACACTCTATACCCTACACTCTATACCCTACACTCTATACCCTACACTCTACACCCCACACTCTATACCCTACACTCTATACCATACACTCTATACCCTACACTCTACACTCTATACCCTACACTCTACACCCTACACTCTATACACTACACTCTAATCCCTACACTCTACACTCTATACCCTACACTCTTTACCCTACACTCTATACCCTACACTCTACACTCTCTACCCTACACTCTCTACCCTACACTCTATACCCTACACTCTATACCCTACACTCTACACTCTATACCCTACACTCTACACTCTATACCCTACACTCTATACCCTACACTCTATACCCTACACTCTACACTCTATGCCCTACACTCTACACTCTATACCCTACACTCTACACTCTATACCCTACACTCCACACTCTATACCCTACACTCTATACCATACACTCTATACCCTACACTCTACACTCTATACCCTACACTCTACACCCTACACTCTATACACTACACTCTAATCCCTACACTCTACACTCTATACCCTACACTCTTTACCCTACACTCTATACCCTACACTCTACACTCTCTACCCTACACTCTCTACCCTACACTCTATACCCTACACTCTATACCCTACACTCTACACTCTATACCCTACACTCTACACTCTATACCCTACACTCTATACCCTACACTCTATACCCTACACTCTACACTCTATGCCCTACACTCTACACTCTATACCCTACACTCTACACTCTATACCCTACACTCTACACTCTATACCCTACACTCTATACCCTACACTCTATACCCTACACTCTATACCCTACACTCTACACTCTATGCCCTACACTCTACACTCTATACCTTACACTCTACACTCTATTCCCTACACTCTATACCCTACACTCTATACCCTACACTCTATACCCTACACTCTACACCCCACACTCTATACCCTACACTCTAAACCATACACTCTATACCCTACACTCTACACTCTATACCCTACACTCTACACCCTACACTCTATATACTACACTCTAATCCCTACACTCTACACTCTATACCCTACACTCTATACCCTACACTCTATACCCTACACTCTACACTCTCTACCCTACACTCTCTACCCTACACTCTATACCCTACACTCTACACTCTATACCCTACACTCTACACTCTATACCCTACACTCTATACCCTACACTCTATACCCTACACTCTATACCCTACACTCTACACTCTATGCCCTACACTCTACACTCTATACCCTACACTCTACACTCTATACCCTACACTCTACACTCTATACCCTACACTCTATACCCTACACTCTATACCCTACACTCTATACCCTACACTCTACACTCTATACCTTACACTCTACACTCTATTCCCTACACTCTATACCCTACACTCTATACCCTACACTCTATACCCTACACTCTACACCCCACACTCTATACCCTACACTCTATACCATACACTCTATACCCTACACTCTACACTCTATACCCTACACTCTACACCCTACACTCTATACACTACACTCTAATCCCTACACTCTACACTCTATACCCTACACTCTTTACCCTACACTCTATACCCTACACTCTACACTCTCTACCCTACACTCTCTACCCTACACTCTATACCCTACACTCTATACCCTACACTCTATAACGTACACTCTATACCCTACACTCTATACCATACACTCTACACTCTATACCCTACACTCTATAGCCTACACTCTATACCATACACTCTACACTCTATACCCTACACTCTACACTCTATACCCTACACTCTACACTCTATACCCTACATTCTATACCCTACACTCTATACCCTACACTCTATACCCTACACTCTACACTCTATGCCCTACACACTACACTCTATACCTTACACTCTACACTCTATACCCTACACTCTACACTCTATACCCTACACTCTATACCCTACACTCTATACCCTACACTCTATACCCTACACTCTACACTCTATGCCCTACACTCTACACTCTATACCTTACACTCTACACTCTATTCCCTACACTCTATACCCTACACTCTATACCCTACACTCTATACCCTACACTCTACACCCCACACTCTATACCCTACACTCTATACCATACACTCTATACCCTACACCCTACACTCTATACCCTACACTCTACACCCTACACTCTATACACTACACTCTAATCCCTACACTCTACACTCTATACCCTACACTCTTTACCCTACACTCTATACCCTACACTCTACACTCTCTACCCTACACTCTCTACCCTACACTCTATACCCTACACTCTATACCCTACACTCTACACTCTATACCCTACACTCTACACTCTATACCCTACACTCTATACCCTACACTCTATACCCTACACTCTACACTCTATGCCCTACACTCTACACTCTATACCCTACACTCTACACTCTATACCCTACACTCCACACTCTATACCCTACACTCTATACCATACACTCTATACCCTACACTCTACACTCTATACCCTACACTCCACACCCTACACTCTATACACTACACTCTAATCCCTACACTCTACACTCTATACCCTACACTCTTTACCCTACACTCTATACCCTACACTCTACACTCTCTACCCTACACTCTCTACCCTACACTCTATACCCTACACTCTATACCCTACACTCTACACTCTATACCCTACACTCTACACTCTATACCCTACACTCTATACCCTACACTCTATACCCTACACTCTACACTCTATGCCCTACACTCTACACTCTATACCCTACACTCTACACTCTATACCCTACACTCTACACTCTATACCCTACACTCTATACCCTACACTCTATACCCTACACTCTATACCCTACACTCTACACTCTATGCCCTACACTCTACACTCTATACCTTACACTCTACACTCTATTCCCTACACTCTATACCCTACACTCTATACCCTACACTCTATACCCTACACTCTACACCCCACACTCTATACCCTACACTCTAAACCATACACTCTATACCCTACACTCTACACTCTATACCCTACACTCTACACCCTACACTCTATATACTACACTCTAATCCCTACACTCTACACTCTATACCCTACACTCTATACCCTACACTCTATACCCTACACTCTACACTCTCTACCCTACACTCTCTACCCTACACTCTATACCCTACACTCTACACTCTATACCCTACACTCTACACTCTATACCCTACACTCTATACCCTACACTCTATACCCTACACTCTATACCCTACACTCTACACTCTATGCCCTACACTCTACAATCTATACCCTACACTCTACACTCTATACCCTACACTCTACACTCTATACCCTACACTCTATACCCTACACTCTATACCCTACACTCTATACCCTACACTCTACACTCTATACCTTACACTCTACACTCTATTCCCTACACTCTATACCCTACACTCTATACCCTACACTCTATACCCTACACTCTACACCCCACACTCTATACCCTACACTCTATACCATACACTCTATACCCTACACTCTACACTCTATACCCTACACTCTACACCCTACACTCTATACACTACACTCTAATCCCTACACTCTACACTCTATACCCTACACTCTTTACCCTACACTCTATACCCTACACTCTACACTCTCTACCCTACACTCTCTACCCTACACTCTATACCCTACACTCTATACCCTACACTCTATAACGTACACTCTATACCCTACACTCTATACCATACACTCTACACTCTATACCCTACACTCTATAGCCTACACTCTATACCATACACTCTACACTCTATACCCTACACTCTACACTCTATACCCTACACTCTACACTCTATACCCTACATTCTATACCCTACACTCTATACCCTACACTCTATACCCTACACTCTACACTCTATGCCCTACACACTACACTCTATACCCTACACTCTACACTCTATACCCTACACTCTACACTCTATACCCTACACTCTATACCCTACACTCTATACCCTACACTCTATACCCTACACTCTACACTCTATGCCCTACACTCTACACTCTATACCTTACACTCTACACTCTATTCCCTACACTCTATACCCTACACTCTATACCCTACACTCTATACCCTACACTCTACACCCCACACTCTATACCCTAAACTCTATACCATACACTCTATACCCTACACTCTACACTCTATACACTACACTCTACACCCTACACTCTACACCATACACTCTATAGCATACACTCTATACCCTACACTCTACACTCTATACCCTACACTCTATACCCTACACTTTACACCCTGCACTCTATACCCTACACACTATACCCTACACTCTACACTCTATACCCTACACTCTATTCCCTACACTCTATACCCTACACTCTATACCCTACACTCTACACTCTATACCCTACACTCTATAGCCTACACTCTACAATCTATACCCTAAACTCTATACCCTACACTCTATACCCTACAGTCTATACTCTACACTCTATACCCTACACTCTACACTCTATACCTTACACTCTACACTCTATTCCCTACACTCTATACCCTACACTCTATGCCCTACACTCTATACCCTACACTCTATACCCTACACTCTACACCCTACACTCTATACCCTACACTCTATACCATACACTCTATACCCTACACTCTACACTCTATACCCTACACTCTACACCCTACACTCTATACCCTACACTCTAATCCCTACACTCTACTCTCTATACCCTACACTCTATACCCTACACTCTACACTCTATACCTTACACTCTACACTCTATTCCCTACACTCTATACCCTACACTCTATACCCTACACTCTATACCCTACACTCTATACCCTACACTCTACACCCTACACTCTATACCCTACACTCTATACCATGCACTCTATACCCTACACTCTACACTCTATACCCTACATTTTACACCCTACACTCTATACCCTACACTCTATACCCTACACTCTACACTCTCTACCCTACACTCTATGCCCTGCACTCTATACCCTACACTCTATACCCTACACTCTACACTCTATACCCTACACTCTACACTCTATACCCTACACTCTATACCCTACACTCTATACCCTACACTCTATACCCTACACTCTATACCCTACACTCTACACTCTATACCCTACACTCTACACTCTATACCCTACACTCTACACTCTATACCCTACACTCTATACCCTACACTCTATACCCTACACTCTACACCCCACACTCTATACCCTACACTCTATACCATACACTCTATACCCTACACTCTACACTCTATACCCTACACTCTACACCCTACACTCTATACACTACACTCTAATCCCTACACTCTACACTCTATACCCTACACTCTATACCCTACACTCTATACCCTACACTCTACACTCTCTACCCTACACTCTCTACCCTACACTCTATACCCTACACTCTATACCCTACACTCTACACTCTATACCCTACACTCTACACTCTATACCCTACACTCTATACCCTACACTCTATACCCTACACTCTATACCCTACACTCTACACTCTATGCCCTACACTCTACACTCTATACCTTACACTCTACACTCTATTCCCTACACTCTATACCCTACACTCTATACCCTACACTCTACACCCCACACTCTATACCCTAAACTCTATACCATACACTCTATACCATACACTCTACACTCTATACACTACACTCTACACCCTACACTCTACACCATACACTCTATAGCATACACTCTATACCCTACACTCTACACTCTATACCCTACACTCTATACCCTACACTTTACACCCTGCACTCTATACCCTACACACTATACCCTACACTCTACACTCTATACCCTACACTCTATTCCCTACACTCTATACCCTACACTCTATACCCTACACTCTACACTCTATACCCTACACTCTATAGCCTACACTCTACAATCTATACCCTAAACTCTATACCCTACACTCTATACCCTACAGTCTATACTCTACACTCTATACCCTACACTCTACACTCTATACCTTACACTCTACACTCTATTCCCTGCACTCTATACCCTACACTCTATGCCCTACACTCTATACCCTACACTCTATACCCTACACTCTACACCCTACACTCTATACCCTACACTCTATACCATACACTCTATACCCTACACTCTACACTCTATACCCTACACTCTACACCCTACACTCTATACCCTACACTCTAATCCCTACACTCTACTCTCTATACCCTACACTCTATACCCTACACTCTACACTCTATACCTTACACTCTACACTCTATTCCCTACACTCTATACCCTACACTCTATACCCTACACTCTATACCCTACACTCTATACCCTACACTCTACACCCTACACTCTATACCCTACACTCTATACCATACACTCTATACCCTACACTCTACACTCTATACCTTACACTTTACACCCTACACTCTATACCCTACACTCTATACCCTACACTCTACACTCTCTACCCTACACTCTATGCCCTGCACTCTATACCCTACACTCTATACCCTACACTCTACACTCTATACCCTACACTCTACACTCTATACCCTACACTCTATACCCTACACTCTATACCCTACACTCTATACCCTACACTCTACACTCTATACCCTACACTCTACACTCTATACCCTACACTCTACACTCTATACCCTACACTCTATACCCTACACTCTATACCCTACACTCTACACCCCACACTCTATACCCTACACTCTATACCATACACTCTATACCCTACACTCTACACTCTATACCCTACACTCTACACCCTACACTCTATACACTACACTCTAATCCCTACACTCTACACTCTATACCCTACACTCTATACCCTACACTCTATACCCTACACTCTACACTCTCTACCCTACACTCTCTACCCTACACTCTATACCCTACACTCTATACCCTACACTCTACACTCTATACCCTACACTCTACACTCTATGCCCTACACTCTACACTCTATACCCTGTTATGGCTGGCAATCAGGCAACACAGCGTGCAGTAATCAGCGCACATACAGAGATCTGGCAATAACCAAAAACAATAGGACGAGCTCTGAGACGTGGAATCTCTGTAGACTGCAGTACCTGATCTATCCTCACACAACTATAAGCAGCAGTGGATTGCGCCTAACAACTACCTATGCAACTCGGCACTGCCTGAGGAGCTGACTAGCCTGAAGATAGAAATACAAGCCTGACTTACCTCAGAGAAACACCCCAAAGGAATAGGCAGCCCCCCACATATAATGACTGTTAGCAAGATGAAAAGACAAACGTAGGAATGAAATAGATTCAGCAAAGTGAGGCCCGATATTCTAGACAGAGCGAGGATAGCAAAGAGAACTATGCAGTCTACAAAAAACCCTAAAACGAAAACCACGCAAAGGGGCAAAAAGACCCACCGTGCCGAACTAACAGCACGGCGGAGCACCCCTCTGCTTCTCAGAGCTTCCAGCAAAAGACAATAGCAAGCTGGACAGAAAAAACAGAAAACAAACTAGAAGCACTTATCTAGCAGAGCAGCAGGCCCAAGGAAAGATGCAGTAGCTCAGATCCAACACTGGAACATTGACAAGGAGCAAGGAAGACAGACTCAGGTGGAGCTAAATAGCAAGGCAGCCAACGAGCTCACCAAAACACCTGAGGGAGGAAGCCCAGAGACTGCAATACCACTTGTGACCACAGAAGTGAACTCAGCCACAGAATTCACAACAGTACCCCCCCTTGAGGAGGGGTCACCGAACCCTCACCAGAACCCCCAGGCCGACCAGGATGAGCCACATGAAAGGCACGAACAAGATCTGGGGCATGGACATCAGAGGCAAAAACCCAGGAATTATCTTCCTGAGCATAACCCTTCCATTTGACCAGATACTGGAGTTTCCGTCTAGAGACACGAGAATCCAAAATCTTTTCCACAATATACTCCAATTCCCCCTCCACCAAAACAGGGGCAGGAGGCTCCACAGATGGAACCATAGGTGCCACGTATCTCCTCAACAACGACCTATGGAATACATTATGTATGGAAAAGGAGTCTGGGAGGGTCAGACGAAAAGACACCGGATTGAGAATCTCAGAAATCCTATACGGACCAATAAAACGAGGTTTAAATTTAGGAGAGGAAACCTTCATAGGAATATGACGAGAAGATAACCAAACCAAATCCCCAACACGAAGTCGGGGTCCCACACGGCGTCTGCGATTAGCGAAAAGCTGAGCCTTCTCCTGGGACAAGGTCAAATTGTCCACTACCTGAGTCCAGATCTGCTGCAACCTGTCCACCACAGAATCCACACCAGGACAGTCCGAAGACTCAACCTGTCCTGAAGAGAAACGAGGATGGAACCCAGAATTGCAGAAAAATGGAGAGACCAAGGTAGCCGAGCTGGCCCGATTATTAAGGGCGAACTCAGCCAACGGCAAAAATGACACCCAATCATCCTGGTCAGCGGAAACAAAACATCTCAGATATGTTTCCAAGGTCTGATTGGTTCGTTCGGTCTGGCCATTAGTCTGAGGATGGAAGGCCGAGGAGAAAGATAGGTCAATGCCCATCCTACCACAAAAGGCTCGCCAGAACCTCGAGACAAACTGGGAACCTCTGTCAGAAACAATATTCTCAGGAATGCCATGTAAACGAACCACATGCTGGAAGAACAAAGGCACCAAATCAGAGGAGGAAGGCAATTTAACCAAGGGCACCAGATGGACCATTTTAGAAAAGCGATCACAGACCACCCAAATGACCGACATTTTTTGAGAAACGGGAAGGTCAGAAATGAAATCCATCGAAATATGTGTCCAAGGCCTCTTCGGGACCGGCAAGGGCAAAAGCAACCCACTGGCACGTGAACAGCAGGGCTTAGCCCTAGCACAAATTCCACAGGACTGCACAAAAGCACGCACATCCCGTGACAGAGATGGCCACCAGAAGGATCTAGCAACCAACTCCCTGGTACCAAAGATTCCTGGATGACCGGCCAGCACCGAACAATGAAGTTCAGAGATAACTTTACTAGTCCACCTATCAGGGACGAACAGTTTCTCGGCCGGACAACGATCAGGTTTATTAGCCTGAAATTTCTGCAACACTCTCCGCAAATCAGGGGAGATGGCAGACACAATGACTCCTTCCTTGAGGATACTCGCCGGCTCAGATAACCCCGGAGAGTCGGGCACAAAACTCCTAGACAGAGCATCCGCCTTCACATTTTTAGAGCCCGGAAGGTATGAAATCACAAAATCAAAACGAGCAAAAAATAACGACCAACGGGCCTGTCTAGGATTCAAGCGCTTGGCAGACTCGAGATAAGTCAAGTTCTTATGATCAGTCAATACCACCACGCGATGCTTAGCACCCTCAAGCCAATGACGCCACTCCTCGAATGCCCACTTCATGGCCAGCAACTCTCGGTTGCCCACATCATAATTACGCTCAGCAGCAGAAAATTTCCTGGAAAAGAAAGCACATGGTTTGAACACTGAGCAACCAGAACCTCTCTGTGACAAAACCGCCCCTGCACCAATCTCAGAAGCATCAACCTCGACCTGGAACGGAAGAGAAACATCAGGTTGACACAACACAGGGGCACAGCAAAAACGACGCTTCAACTCCTGAAAAGCTTCCACGGCAGCAGAAGACCAATTAACCAAATCAGCACCCTTCTTGGTCAAATCGGTCAATGGTCTGGCAATGCTAGAAAAATTACAGATGAAGCGACGATAAAAATTAGCAAAGCCCAGGAATTTCTGCAGACTTTTTAGAGATGTCGGCTGAGTCCAATCCTGGATGGCCTGAACCTTAACCGGATCCATCTCGATAGTAGAAGGGGAAAAGATGAACCCCAAAAATGAAACTTTCTGCACACCGAAGAGACACTTTGATCCCTTCACGAACAAGGAATTAGCACGCAGTACCTGGAAAACCATTCTGACTTGCTTCACATGAGACTCCCAATCATCTGAGAAGATCAAAATGTCATCCAAGTAAACAATCAAGAATTTATCCAGATACTCACGGAAAATGTCATGCATAAAAGACTGAAAAACAGATGGAGCATTGGCAAGTCCGAACGGCATCACCAGATACTCAAAATGACCCTCGGGCGTATTAAATGCCGTTTTCCATTCATCTCCCTGCCTGATTCTCACCAGATTATACGCACCACGAAGATCAATCTTAGTAAACCAACTAGCCCCCTTAATCCGAGCAAACAAGTCAGAAATCAATGGCAAGGGATACTGAAACTTAACAGTGATCTTATTAAGAAGGCGGTAATCAATACACGGTCTTAGCGAACCATCCTTCTTGGCTACAAAAAAGAACCCTGCTCCCAATGGTGACGACGATGGGCGAATATGTCCCTTCTCCAGGGACTCCTTCACATAACTGCGCATAGCGGTGTGTTCAGGTACGGACAAATTAAATAAACGACCCTTAGGGAATTTACTACCAGGAATCAAATCGATAGCACAATCACAATTCCTATGCGGAGGTAGGGCATCAGACTTGGACTCTTCAAATACATCCTGAAAGTCCGACAAGAACTCTGGGATGTCAGAAGGAATGGATGACGAAATAGACAAAAATGGAACATCACCATGTACTCCCTGACAACCCCAGCTGGTTACCGACATAGAGTTCCAATCCAATACTGGATTATGGGTTTGTAGCCATGGCAACCCCAACACGACCACATCATGCAAATTATGCAGTACCAGAAAGCGAATAACTTCCTGATGTGCAGGAGCCATGCACATGGTCAGCTGGGCCCAGTACTGAGGCTTATTCTTGGCCAAAGGTGTAGCATCAATTCCTCTCAACGGAATAGGACACCGCAAAGGCTCCAAGAAAAATCCACAACGTTTAGCATAATCCAAATCCATCAGATTCAGGGCAGCGCCTGAATCCACAAACGCCATGACAGAATACGATGACAAAGAGCACATTAAGGTAATGGACAAAAGGAATTTGGACTGTACAGTACCAATAACGGCAGAGCTATCGAACCACCTAGTGCGTTTAGGACAATTAGAAATAGCATGAGTAGAATCACCACAATAGAAACACAGTCTGTTCAGACGTCTGTGTTCTTGCCGTTCTACTTTAGTCATAGTTAGTGTTGAGCATTCCGATACCGCAAGTATCGGGTATCGGCCGATATTTGCGGTATCGGAATTCCGATACCGAATTCCGATACTTCCCGCGTATCGGATACCGGAATCGGAAGTTCCCAGAATTCAAACTGAACGCAGCAGCCAATGAGGAATGATTGGAAGTGTGGGCACATCCTGTTTAGCATGGTGGGCATGTAAGTACTGGCAAGGCTTGGATTGGCTGCTGAAATGATGTCACTCTGCACTATAAAAACCGCTGCCGCCATTTTGCGCTCACTCTGCTGTGATTTCAGTTAGGGACAGGACGCTGTGTTCTAACTGAGGGCCAGTCGAGCTAGCTAATTGCTTTATTTTCCTTTCCAAAGGCTAATTTAGCAAAACGCTGTGTGTTCTTCACTGTTCACCTTGCTCTTGCCTTGCAGCGCTGTTTTAACAGCGTTCTGCAAGGTCTCTGTGTGTGTGTGTGTGTGTGCAGCTCACTCTGTAGTCTGTGTGCAGCCATAGCCGGTTGGATTCAGCTCAGGGTGCGTTACTGCCTCATACCTTGAAAAACAATTTCCTTTTTTTCAAATAGTGCAGCCAGTTTAAAATTTGAAAAAAAAAATTCCTATTAGTGTCTTTCCACTCGTATCCAGCTAAATAGTGGAAAAACACTATATAGGATAACCGAGAGGAGGGTTTTTGGCCTTGCAGCGCCGTTTACGGCTGTCTACACGGTCTCCGTGTGATTTAAACTAGCTCTGTAGCCCGATCTGCACCAAAAAAAAAGTTAAGTTCACCAAACACAACTTAACACTTGTGTAGGCCACATTTGAAAAATAATAAAGTTTAGTCCACAATTTACAACATTAGTGTTTCTTACACCTGTTAGGAGGAGCATTTCAGGAATAAGCACACTAAGGCCTTAGTACTTTTCTGCTTATCTTTATCTGTCAACCAAGATGAAGAGGGCAGGGAGTAAGGCACGTGGGCGTGGGCGCGGAGCAGGGAGAGGACGTGGTGATTCTGTGCCTGCTGCGGGCGCCGGTGACTCGTCGTCACTCAGTTTCAGCAGGGAACAGTCCTTCATGCGCAGCTTTGTTGGAGAGCGCAGTGCACCGCTGCTACGTGAAGACCAAATTGAAGCCGTTGTCGGGTGGATGGCAGCTAACGCCTCGGCATCGACTTCAGTTAGTGCCACATCCTCTCAGGCACAGAGCACTGGAGAGCAGCCATCAGTCTCTTCACCACCTGCCAAATTGGCCAGGCAGTCAGAGAGCCCAGGACAGGAGCCGTCTCTACTTCTGTTCTCTGAATCTCTTGGCTTGGAAACAGGGGGCCAGCCAAGCAGAATTGGAGAAATGGAAGAAGAGGCAGTGTGCAGTGATGCCCAAAAGCTTTATCTCTCTGACTCTGAAGAGGCAGGTGGGCCAGTGCCTCCGGTGACCACAGCGCAGTACGCATCTGATGATGAAACTCAGGTGCCGCTTTCTGATGCGTACTGTGCTGCCGAGACTACCCAGGAGGAGCAGTTGGTGGCAGAGGGTAGTGGAGATGATGAGGTCCTTGACCCATCGTGGCGTGAGGAACAGGAAGGTGGTGGGAGCAGCTCTGAGGAAGAGCTTCCCCTTACGGGCCAAAGAGGGAGAGGGAGGGGGAAGACTGCGGAGCCTGTAGCCTCCACTTTGGCACCCGTTAGGAGCCTGTCTCTTTCCAAAGCCAAAAAGGGCGCTCCCAAGACTTGCAGTGCCTGGTCCTTTTTTGACACAGTTGCAGATGACATTTGTTTTGTCAAATGCAAGCTGTGTCATCAGAAAGTAAAAAGAGGTAAAAGTGTCAGCAACCTCAATACCACAAATATGTGGAAACATGTGAGGAACAGGCACGCGGTGGAGTTACAGAAACACAGTGAAGACGTAGGCCAACCAACAGCGGCAGCTACCACCTCTTCATCTCGTGTTGCCTCTTCCTCCACTGTTGTCCAGAGACCTAGTGTAATTCCACCCACAGCACCACCTTCCCAGTCATCCTCACACTCCCAGTCTACTCTACAGCCATCGGTAGTCCAGGCATGGGAGAAAAGGCGGGCATTCTCGGCCAACCACCCCCGAGCACAGGCTCTGAATGCAGGCATTGCCAAACTGTTGTCCCTGGAAATGCTCTCGTTCAGGCTGGTGGAGACTGACAGCTTCTGTGACTTGATGGCATTGGCAGTCCCACAGTACAAGGTGCCCAGCCGCTTTTACTTCAGCAGGCAGGCTGTCCCTGCCCTGCACAGGCATGTTGAGGCAAACATAAAACATGCGCTACTGAACGCCGTCAGTAGCAAGGTCCACCTCACCACCGATGCGTGGACCAGTCAGCATGGACAGGGGTGATATGTTTCCCTCACTGCCCATTGGGTTAATGTTGTTGAGCCAGGTACAGATCGTGCGAGTGGCGCAGGACGTGTCCTGCCCACTCCAAGGATTGCAGGAATCCAGTCTGTACGCATCGACTCCTCCTCTTACACCAGTTCCTCTGATTCCTCTCTGCAGGATCCGTCACAGTCCACCTCCACATGGACCCGTGAACGTTTACCTATGACCGACATGAGCACAGCCGTGGCCAAACGTCAGCAGGCCGTCTTGAAACTAGTTTCATTGGGGCATCGAAGCCACACAGCGCAGGAGCTCTGGAATGCCATCAAGCAGGAGAGCGATGTGTGGTTACTGCCAGCGAATCTCCAGCCAGGCATGGTAGTGTGTGACAATGGCCGAAATCTGGTGGCAGCTTTGGCCCTTGGCAACCTCACTCACATCCCATGTCTGGCACATGTGCTCAATTTGGTTGTGCACAGTTTTCTGAGGGACTATCCGGATCTTGATGCCCTGCTGCACAAGGTCCGCCTAGAGTGTGCTCACTTGCGGCGTTCCAGCTTGGCCAGATCCCGCATTGCTGCTCTGCAGCGCCGATTCCGCCTTCCGGAACACCGCATCATATGTGACCTACCTACCCGGTGGAATTCCACGTTACATATGTTGGAGCGGTTGTGTGAGCAGCAGCAAGCAGTTATGGAGTACCAGCTGCATCAGGCGCAAAGAAGTCGCAGTCAGCGCCGATCAGACTTCACAACCACAGAGTGGGCCACTATGAAGGACGTCTGCCAGGTTTTGCGTCCTTTTGATTATTCCACGCGGATGGCAAGTGCAGATGATGCACTAGTCAGCATGACTGTCCCCCTTATCTGCCTGCTTCAGCAAACTTTGCAAGGGTTAAGGGATGATGTGGTGGAAGAGGTGGAGGATGAGGAGTCACCTTTTCCATCAGCTTCTGGAGAGTCAGCGCCACGTGGTTCCTCACAAAGGGGTACGCAGGGGCCAATTTGTGAGGAGGATGAGGAGGAGTCAATGGAGGAGGAAGAGCTCCGTCCAGAGGAGGGAGCGACACAATTGTCCAGTGGTCAGTGTGTACAGCGAGGGTGGGGTGATGACGAGCGGGCAGAGATCATGTCTCAAGCAGGGGACAGCGTTTCTGGGCCAGTTGGCACTCTGCAGCACATGGTGGATTTCATGCTGCAGTGCCTGAGAAACGACCGCCGCATCGACCACATTCTCAACATGCCTGATTATTGGGTGTTCACCCTCCTCGATCCTCGCTACCGGGACAACGTCCAAAACCTCATCCCTGCGTTGACCCGGGAGCGTAAATTGCGGGAGTAACACGACACACTGGTGAATTCCATCATCTTCTCCTGTCCAACTGAGAGGAGTGCTGCTAGTGCTTTACAAAGCAGCTCAGTGCGTCGAGGCAGTGGGGGAGGCTCTGCCCAAAGAGGGAGCAGAAGCAGTGCCTCTGCCCAAGGCAAGCCCAGTATGGCACAACTCTGGCACACTTTTGTGTGCCCGCCCCAAATGTCTACACCATCACCGGCGGCTCCAGTCAGCAGGAGGCAACGGTTCCGTCAGATGGTGACAGACTACATGGCTTGCCCTCTTACTGTACTCCCAGACGGCTCTTCCCCGTTCAAGTTTTGGGTCTCTAAGCTGGATACATGGCCAGAGCTAAGCCAGTATGCATTGGAGGTGCTGGCTTGCCCTGCGGCTAGTGTCTTATCGGAACGTGTCTTTAGTGCCGCAGGTGGTGTACTAACAGACCGTCGCATGCGACTATCCTCCGATAACGTTGACCGGCTTACTTTCCTGAAAATGAACCAGGCCTGGATCTCGCAGGAATTTGCCACTCCTCTGCCTGATTAAGTAATTGGGTGTCATCCAGGTCTCCTGCTGTGTTCATCTTTCTACCACCCGAACTGCTATTCCTGGGCTCCAACACCGCCAGTTGCGGCTCAGAAGTGCAGGCTGCACAGAGAAAAACATACGACCCAGTGTTATTGGGTTTCAGTAACGTCAGCTGATCCCCAGCTGTGTAGCCGGCAATGTGTCCTGCGACCGCCACGCTGGCACAACAACCTAAATGTAAGGGAACCTGTCCCCTCCCCCCCCGTCGTTTGTTACTGAAAGAGCCATCTTGTGCAGCAGTAATGCTGCACAAGGAAAAGGTAGCTTTTTTTTTAGCTCTTTGCACACGCAGAACTTAACACTTATAAAATGTGTTCACTGATACCGTTATACCGTCCCGGAGCTGGGACTTTCCTTCGTAATGTGACGCAGCACAGCCGTCATTCCTACCCCCTTGGTGCCATGCGCTGCCTCCTCAGCGTTGTTTTAAGCTGTCACGGAGCCTGCGCTGTTCTGTTATCCCTTGGGCATGCCCTATTTGCTCTGCCTGTCTTCTGACATAATTTGGTGTCAGGCTGGCTGCGCCTGTGCGGCCGCGCTGCCCGAGATCCCGCCTCGCAGTGTCTTCTGATTGAGTCACACTGCGGGCCTGGGATCCATGGGCATGCGCAGTGCATATCTTCCCCTCGGGCTCTCGCTCATTTCCCTCCGCCTTCTTTAGACTGTGCGCCGTCAGCGGATCCCTAGCATGCCACGGCCGTGACACCGCACAGTCTGAAGAAGAGGGAAGGAGGGGAGTGAGAGTCGAGGTTATGCACTGTGCATGCCCATGGTTCCAAGGCCCGCAGTGGGATTACGTTAGACGAGACTGCGAGGTGGGATCTGGAGCAGCGTGGACGCACAGGCACTGACAGCCTGACACCAAATTATGTCAGAAGACAGGCAGCGCTAATTGGGCATGGCCAAGGGCTAACAGAACAGCGCAGGCTCCGTGACAGCTTAAAACAACGCTGAGGAGGCAGCGCACGGCATCAAGGGGATAGGAATGACAGCTGTGCTGTGTCCCATTACGAAGGAAATTCGCACCTCCGGAACGGTTTAACGGTATAAAGGGACACATTTTTAGTGTTTACTTCGGTGTTTGCAAGGAGCATAATTAAAAGAGCAACCTTTTCCTTTTGCATCCTTAGTGCTGCACAAGATGGCTCTTTCAGCTACAAACGTCTTGGGGGGGGGGGGGGTTAAAGGTTTCCTTTCAACTTGCTCCAATCAGGCTTCGGCCTACACTCTGTTCCTCTGCTCCTCCTGCTGTCCCTGGGCTCTAACACCGCCAGTTGGTGCCTGGAAGTGCTGTGTGCACAGTCAGTCGCTCCTCTGTTATTGGGGTTCAGTAACGTCAGCTGATCCCCAGCTGTGTATCCGGCAACGTGTCATGCGACCGCCACGCTGGCACAACTAAAGTGTAAGGGGACCTGTCCCCCCCCCCCCCCCCCTAGGCGTTTGTTACTGAAAGAGCCACCATGTGCAGCACTAATACTGCACAAGGGAAAGGTCGCTCTTGAAATTATGCTCCTTGCAAACGCTGAACTACACACTCATGTAATGTGTCCCCTCACACCGTCCAACCGTCCCGGAGGTGGGACTTTCCTTTGTCATGTGACGCAGCACAGCCATCATTGCTACCCCCTTGGCACCGTGCGCTGCCTCCTTAGCGTTGTTGGATTCCGTCATGGACCCTGCGCTGTTATGTTATCCCTTGGCCATGCACAGTTTGCGCTGCCCGTCCTCTGACATCATTTGTTGTCGTCCTGGCTGCGCCTGTGCGTCCACGCTGCCCGAAATCACACCTCGCAGTGTCGTCTAATGTGATCCCACAGTGGGCCTGGTATCCATGGCCATGCGCAGTGCATATACTAGCCTCTCACTCCCCTTCTTCACGCTTCTTCAGACTAGGCGGCGTCAGCTGATCCCTAATAGCATGCCACGGCCGTGACGCCGCACAGTCTGAAGAAGCAGGAAGGAGGTGAGTGAGAGGCGATGATATGCACTGCGCATGCCCATGGATCCCTGGCCCGCAGTGGGACTACATTAGATGACACTGCAAGGTTGGATCTCGGGCAGCTTGGACGCACAGGCACTGCCAGCCTGACACCTACATGATGTCAGAAGACGGGCACCGCTAACTGTGCATGGCCAAGGGATAACATTACAGCGCGGGCTCCGTGACAGAACCAAACAACGTTGAGGAGGTGGCGCCCGGCACCAAGGGGGTTGGAATGACGGCTGTGCTGTGTCACATTACAAAGGAAAGTCCCACTTCCGGGATGGTTTGACGGTGTGAGGGGACACATTATATGAGTGTGTACTTCAGCGTTTGCAAGGAGCATAATTTTCGGAGCCACCATTTTCCATGTGCAGTATTACTGCTGTACAAGATGGCTCTTTCAGCAACAAATGCCTGGGGGGGTTAAAGGTTCCCTTTCAACTTGCTCCACTGCAGGCTTCGGCCTACACTCTGCTCCTCTTTGATTCCCTGGGTTTCAACACTGTCAGTTGCCACCTGGAAGTGTTGTCTACACAGAAAAAACACTAGGTGATGTGTCAGTGGGGTTCAGCACCGCCAGCTGTTCCCCTGCTGTGTAGTCGGCAACGTGTCCAGCACAAGCCACGCTGCCACAACAGAACAAAAGCTGCCACCAGTGCAGGCTTCGGCCTACACTCTGCTCCTCTCCTCCTCCTGCTGACCCTGGGCTCAAACACCGCTAGTTTTTGCCCGGAAGTGCTAGCTGCACAGAGAAAAACACCAGCCAATGTGTTAGTGGGGTTCAGCAACGCCAGCTGTTCCCCTGCTGTGTAGCCGGCAACGTGACCTGCAAACGCCACGCAGGCACATGAACTGAAATTAAAGGGAACCTGGCCCCACCCCCCAAGGTGTTTCTATGTATAACAGCCACCTAGTACAGTAGTACTGCTGCATTTGTACAAGGTGGCTGACTTTTTCTCCTTGCCCACGTTGAACTCAACACGTACAAAATGTGTCTCATTGAGACCATTCCACTGTCCCTGAGGTGTGACTTTCCTTTCTAATGATACGCAGCACCCCCCTTGGTAGCGTTTCCCGTCTTTTGTCATCATGGTTAGCTGGCTGCGCCTGTGCATCCGCCCTGCTAGAAACAACGCCCCTCGTTGTCATATTTATTTTGTCAGCGAGGGTGTGGTTTATGGGCACGAGCAGTGCATATGTTCGCCTGTCTTAACTCATCTCCTTCCGCCTTCTTCAGACTGTGCGGCCTCCTGGCCGTGGTAGGCGATAAGGGATCAGCTGAGGCCGCCCAGTCTGGAGCAGGTGTAAGGACATGTGTAAGCGGCAAACCTATTTACTGCACAAGGCCACGAATCCCAGCCACGCAGTGTGATTTTTTGAAAACACACTGTGGGTCTGGGATTCATGTCCATCGCTAACCGCAACGGCCGAAATGAAATGAGGTCAGAAGACAGGAAGCGCTCACAGCGCATGGCCAAGGGATCACAATAGCGCAGACTCCTGTACAGCAAATAACAACGCTCAGGAATCTGCGCCCAGTACCTAGGTGCAAATTTTGACACCTGTGCTGCGTCTCCTTAAAAAGACAAGTCACGCCTCCACAACTGTTTGACAGTATAATGGGCTAAATAGTGTACGTGTTTTAGTCAGCGTGTGCAAGGAGCAAAACAAATAGAGCAACCTTTTACTTGTGCAGCATTAATGCTGCACAAGGTGTGGCTCTTGTACCTTGCAACACCTGAGGGGGGTTAAAGGTAACCTTGGAAATTGGTTCAACTAGGCTTCGGCCTACACTCTGCTCCTCTCCTGCTGACCCTGGGCTCAAACACCGCTAGTTTTTGCCCGGAACTGCTAGCTGCACAGAGAAAAACACCAGTCAATGTGTTAGTGAGGTTCAGCACCGCCAGCTGTTCCCCTGCTGTGTAGTCGGCATCGTGTCCAGCACAAGCCACGCTGGCACAACTGACCAAAAGCTGCCACCAGTGCAGGCTTCGGCCTACACTTTGCTCCTCTCCTCCTCCTGCTGACCCTGGGCTCAAACAACGCCAGTTTCTGCCCGGACATGCTAGCTGCACAGAGAAAAACACCAGCCAATGTGTTAGTGGGGTTCAGCACCGCCAGCTGTTCCCCTGCTGTGTAGTCGGCATCGTGTCCAGCACAAGCCACGCTGGCACAACTGACCAAAAGCTGCCACCAGTGCAGGCTTCGGCCTACACTTTGCTCCTCTCCTCCTCCTGCTGACCCTGGGCTCAAACAACGCCAGTTTCTGCCCGGACATGCTAGCTGCACAGAGAAAAACACCAGCCAATGTGTTAGTGGGGTTCAGCACCGCCAGCTGTTCCCCTGCTGTGTAGCTGGCAACGTGTCCTGCAAACGCCACGCAGGCACATGAACTGAAATTGAAGGGAGCCTGCCCCCCACCCCCCCAGGTGTTTCTATGTATAACAGCCACCTTGTACAGCAGTACTGCTGCATTTGTACAAGGTGGCTGACTTTTTCTCCTTGCACACGTGGAACTCAACAAGTACAAAATGTGTCTCATTACAGACCATTACAATGTCCCTGAGGTGTGGCTTTCCTTTTTAATGACACGCAGCACCCCCATTGTTAGCGCTGCCCGTCTCCTGACATCATTGGTTGGCTGGCTGTGCCTGTGCGTCCCCCCTGCCCGACACAACGCCCCCCGTTGTCTCATATATTTTGACTGCGAGGGTGTGATTGATGGGCACGAGCAGTGCATATGTTCCCCTGTCTTCACTCCCCTCCTTCCGCCTTCTTCTGACTGTGCGGCCTCATGGCCGCGGCATGCGATAAGGGATCAGCTGAGGCCGCCCAGTCTGAAGCAGGTGTAAGGACATGTGTGAGCGGCGAACATATTTACTGCACAAGGCCACGAATCCCAGCACCGCAGTGTGACTTTAGGAAAAGCCACTGTGGGTCTGGGATTTATGGCCATCGTTAACCGCAACGGCCAACATGAAATGAGGTCATGAGACGGCCTGCACTAACAGGGTATTGCCAAGGGATAACACAAGAGCGCAGTTTCCTGTACTGCAAATAACAACGGTAAGGAATCTGCGCACAGCACCTAGGTGTAAATTTGTACACCTGTGCTGCGTCTCCTTAAAAAGACTAGTAGTCACGTCTCCACTACTGTTTGACAGTATAATGGGCTAAATAGTGTACGTGTTTAATTCAGCGTGTGCAAGGAGCAAAATTAAATAGAGCAACCTTTGACTTGTGCATCATTAATGCTGTTCAAGGTGTGGCTCTTGTACCTTGCAACACCTGAGGGGGGGGTTAAAGGTAACCTTTGAAATTGGTTCAACTAGGCTTCGGCCTACACTCTGCTCCTCTCCTCCTCCTGCTGACCCTGGGCTCAAACACCGCTAGTTTCTGCCCGGAACTGCTAGCTGCACAGAGAAAAACACCAGTCAATGTGTTCGTGGGGTTCAGCACCGCCAGCTGTTCCCCTGCTGTGTAGTTGGCATCGTGTCCAGCACAAGCCACGCTGGCACAACCGACCAAAAGCTGCCACCAGTGCAGGCTTCGGCCTACACTCTGCTCCTCTCCTCCTCCTGCTGACCCTGGGCTCAAACAACGCCAGTTTCTGCCCGGACATGCTAGCTGCACAGAGAAAAACACCAGCCAATGTGTTAGTGGGGTTCAGCACCGCCAGCTGTTCCCCTGCTGTGTAGCTGGCAACGTGTCCTGCAAACGCCACGCAGGCACATGAACTGAAATTGAAGGGAGCCTGCCCCCCACCCCCAGGTGTTTCTATGTATAACAGCCACCTTGTACAGCAGTACTGCTGCATTTGTACAAGGTGGCTGACTTTTTGTCCTTGCCCACGTGGAACTCAAAACGTACAAAATGTGTCTCATTGAGACCATTCCACTGTCCCTGAGGTGTGACTTTCCTTTCTAATGATACGCAGCACCCCCCTTGGTAGCGCTTCCCGTCTTCTGACATCATTGGTTGGCTTGTTGCGCCTGTGCGTCCGCCCTGCCTGAAACAATGCTCCTCGTTGTCTTATTTTGACTGCGAGGGTGTGATTGATGGGCACGAGCAGTGCATATCTTCACCTGTCTTAACTCATCTCCTTCCGCCTTCTTCAGACTGTGCAGCCTCATGGCCGCGGCATGCGAGAAGGGATCAGCAGAGGCCGCCCAGTCTGAAGCAGGTGTAAGGACGTGTGTGAGCGGCCAAAATATTTACTGCTCAAGGCCACGAATCACAGCACCGCAGTGTGACTTTATGAAAAGGCACTGTGGGTCTGGGATTTATGGCCATCGTTAACCGCACCGGCCAACATGAAATGAGGTCATAAGACGGGCAGCTCTAACAGGGCATTGCCAAGGGATAACACAAGAGCGCAGACTCCTGTACAGCAAATAACAACGCTCAGGAAGCTGCGCCAAGCACCAAGGCGTTATTTGGGACACCTGTGCTGCGTCTCCTTAAAAAGCCAAGTCACGCATCCACTACAGTTTGACTGTAGAATGGGCTAAATTGTGTACGTCTTTCATTCAGCGTGTGCAAGTAGACAAATTAATAGAGCAACCTTTCACTTGTGCAGCATTAATACTGCACAAGGTGTGTCTCTTGTACTTTGTAACACCTGAGGGGGGGGTTAAAGGTTTCCTTTGAAATTGGTTCAAATAGGCTTCGGCCTACACTCTGCTCCTCTCCTCCTCCTCCTGCTTCAACACGGGCTCTAACATCGCTAGTTTTTGACCGCAAGTGCTAGCTGCACAGAGAAAAACACACGCCATTGTGTTAGTGGGGTTCAGCAACGCCAGCTGTTCCCCCACTGTGTAGCCGGCAAAGTGTCCTGCAAACGCAACGCAGACACAAAGCTGCCTCCAGTGCAGGCTTCGGCCTACACTCTGCTCCCCCTGCTTACCCTTAGCTCCAACACCGCTAGTTGGGGCTCTAGGAAGACAATCTTTAATAGGCAACGCATCTGGGTTCCAGCACCGCCAGCTGGTTCTCGGCAGTGTTCTTGTCACAGGTACTCCCTCGTGCCAAGCCTGGTTTCAGCACCGTCAGCTGTTTCCGGGTTGTGTCAAGCTCACTGAGACGCCTATGCTTGCCCCGTCGTGGTGCGGTCGGGTTAGCCAACTCCAGGGTGCCTCCAGTTTAGGAGCTTCCTATGTGGGCTGCGTGAACTGGTAGTCAAGGCTGGTTCTGTAGTGCCAGTAGGCCCAGCTCCCCCTGTAGGACTGTTGGGGTTCGGTAACTGCGGCTGCCTCGCGGCCTAGCTGTTCTCTCCTCTCCTGTGGGCCTTGGGGTCCACCACCTGGTTCCAGCACCGTCAGCTGGTTCCGGGCCGAGCCTTTGGCTTAGGTGCCTCCTCCTGGGTATCCGAGTTCCGCCAACGTCAGGCGGTCCTTGGTAGTGCTTTTAAGCGCAGGCACCTACAGCTTAGTAACCGGGTTCCAGCACCGCCAGCTGGTCCTCGGTCGTGCCATTGGCTCTTGCACACTGGGGCAACGCATCTGGGTTCCAGCACCGCCAGCTGGTTCTCGGCAGTGTTCTTGTCACAGGTACTCCCTCGTGCCAAGCCTGGTTTCAGCACCGTCAGCTGTTTCCGGGTTGTGTCAAGCTCACTGAGACGCCTATGCTTGCCCCGTCGTGGTGCGGTCGGGTTAGCCAACTCCAGGGTGCCTCCAGTTTAGGAGCTTCCTATGTGGGCTGCGTGAACTGGTAGTCAAGGCTGGTTCTGTAGTGCCAGTAGGCCCAGCTCCCCCTGTAGGACTGTTGGGGTTCGGTAACTGCGGCTGCCTCGCGGCCTAGCTGTTCTCTCTTCTCCTGTGGACCTTCAGGTCCACCACCTGGTTCCAGCACCGTCAGCTGGTTCTCGGCAGTGTCTTTTGCTCTTGTACCTTCTGCTCCCCATCCTGGTTCCAGTACCGTCAGCTGGTTCCGGGCAGAGCCTTTGGCTTAGGTGCCTCCTTCTGGGTATCCGAGTTCCGCCAACGTCAGGCGGTCCTTGGTAGCGCTTTTTAGCACAGGTACCTCCTGCTTAGTAACCGGGTTCCAGTAACGTCAGCTGGTCCTCGGTAGTTCCATAGGCTCTTGAACCTTCGGGTAGCCATCCGAGTTCCAGTTCCATCAGCTGGTTCTTGGCATTTTCTCAGCCTTCTTGTACCTTCTGCTACATTTCCAAGTTGAAGACCCTAAAGTCGACGACCCGGAAGACCACCCCGACGACGACGACCCGGAAGACCACCCCGATGACGACGACGACGGCGGAGATGACGACACTGGAGACGACGACCCTGGAGACGACGACGACATGGAAGACCGAGAAGCAAAGAACAAGAGGCTGCAGAACAAAGAGCAGAAGAACATTAAGCATAAGACTTAATATCAGAGCAAAAGATATTATCTAAATTATATGCAGAAGAAGACTAAGCAGTGTATGGGGGTGAGTCCGTTCCTCCTCGTGGTGCCCCTGGATAAAGCCTGATGCTGCAGGCCAAACTGAACGCGGACAAATGTAACTTTTGTGACTGGCAGAACGGAAGGTGTAATCTTCCAACTTTTATAGATAACAACTACGGGAATGCCTGTCACAAATGAGAATATGATGAAGAAGTAGAATAGGAAGAATAATAACAGTGGAATAAAAAGAATATGTAGAATAGGAAGAATAATAATAGTTGAATAAAATGAATATGAAGAATGTAATAAAAAAAATAGGTAGAAGATGAAGAAGAAGATGAATAAGGTGAAGAAGAAGTTGATGTCAAAGATGCTGATGATGATGAAGATGAAAGTGTGGGAAAAGTAAAAAAAAAAGAAGGGGAAGGGCGTGGAATAGTGAAACATCAATATCTGACAAAATAAAAAAAAATTTACATACTCAATATCTTTTTCACTCCGAACGTCTTAAAAAAAAAAAAAAAACATGCTATTCTATTTGATTGGGCTAAACCTCTATGACTTTAATGTCTCCGCCACCTCCCCAAATACATCCTGCATTATTCTTAGTTGTTTTCCTTCAAGTAGAATGACCCTACAAGGCAAGAAAGGGTTTATTTTAATTCCGATATTTTGGTCCCATTGACTTGCATTGGGATCGGGTATCGGTATCGGCGATATCCGATATTTTTTGAATATCGGCCGATCCCAACCGATACCGATACTTTCCGATATCGGAAGGTATCGCTCAACACTAGTCATAGTCCTGTCGCACTGCATAGGCTCAGGTTTACTCTCAGGCAGTACCGCCAGATGGTGCACAGATTTACGCTCGCGCAAGCGACGACCGATCTGAATGGCCAAGGACATAGACTCATTCAAACCAGCAGGCATAGGAAATCCCACCATTACATCCTTAAGAGCTTCAGAGAGACCCTTTCTGAACAAAGCCGCTAGTGCAGATTCATTCCACAGAGTAAGTACTGACCATTTCCTAAATTTCTGACAATATACTTCTACATCATCCTGACCCTGGCATAAAGCCAGCAGATTTTTCTCAGCCTGATCCACTGAATTAGGCTCATCGTAAAGCAATCCGAGCGCCAGGAAAAATGCATCAACATTACTCAATGCAGAATCTCCTGGTGCAAGAGAAAACGCCCAGTCCTGTGGGTCGCCGCGCAAAAAAGGAATAATAATCAAAACCTGTTGAATAGGATTACCAGAAGAATGAGGTTTCAAGGCCAAAAATAGCTTACAATTATTTCTGAAGCTCAGGAACTTAGTTCTGTCACCAAAAAACAAATCAGGAATCGGAATTCTTGGTTCTAGCATCGATTTCTGATCAATAGTATCTTGAATCTTTTGTACATTTACATCGAGATTATCCATTGAGGAGCACAGAGCCTGAATATCCATGTCCACAGCTGTGTCCTGAAGCACTCTAATGTCTAGGGGAAAAAAAAGACTGAAGACAGAGCTAAGAAAAAAAAATGATGTCAGGATTTCTTTTTTCCCTCTATTGGGAATCATTGGTGTGGCTCCTTGTACTGTTATGGCTGGCAATCAGGCAACACAGCGTGCAGTAATCAGCGCACATACAGAGATCTGGCAATAACCAAAAACAATAGGACGAGCTCTGAGACGTGGAATCTCTGTAGACTGCAGTACCTGATCTATCCTCACACAACTATAAGCAGCAGTGGATTGCGCCTAACAACTACCTATGCAACTCGGCACTGCCTGAGGAGCTGACTAGCCTGAAGATAGAAATACAAGCCTGACTTACCTCAGAGAAACACCCCAAAGGAATAGGCAGCCCCCCACATATAATGACTGTTAGCAAGATGAAAAGACAAACGTAGGAATGAAATAGATTCAGCAAAGTGAGGCCCAATATTCTAGACAGAGCGAGGATAGCAAAGAGAACTATGCAGTCTACAAAAAACCCTAAAACGAAAACCACGCAAAGGGGCAAAAAGACCCACCGTGCCGAACTAACAGCACGGCGGAGCACCCCTCTGCTTCTCAGAGCTTCCAGCAAAAGACAATAGCAAGCTGGACAGAAAAAACAGAAAACAAACTAGAAGCACTTATCTAGCAGAGCAGCAGGCCCAAGGAAAGATGCAGTAGCTCAGATCCAACACTGGAACATTGACAAGGAGCAAGGAAGACAGACTCAGGTGGAGCTAAATAGCAAGGCAGCCAACGAGCTCACCAAAACACCTGAGGGAGGAAGCCCAGAGACTGCAATACCACTTGTGACCACAGAAGTGAACTCAGCCACAGAATTCACAACAATACCCTACACTCTACACTCTATACCCTACACTCTACATCCTACACTCTATACCCTACACTCTAATCCCAACACTCTACACTCTATACCCTACACTCTATACCCTACACTCTATACCCTACACTCTACACTCTCTACCCTACACTCTATACCCTACACTCTATAACATACACTCTATACCCTACACTCTATACCCTACACTCTATACCATACACTCTACACTCTATACCCTACACTCTATACCATACACTCTACACCATACACTCTATAGCATACACTCTATACCCTACACTCTACACTCTATACCCTACACTCTATACCCTACACTCTACACCCTGCACTCTATACCCTACACACTATACCCTACACTCTACACTCTATACCCTACACTCTATACCCTACACTCTATGCCCTACACTCTATACCCTACACTCTACACTCTATACCCTGCACTCTATAGCCTACACTCTACAATCTATACCCTACACTCTATACCCTACACTCTATACCCTACAGTCTATACCCTACACTCTATACCCTACACTCTACACTCTATACCTTACACTCTACACTCTATTCCCTACACTCTATACCCTACACTCTATACCCTACACTCTATACCCTACACTCTACACCCTACACTCTATACCCTACACTCTATACCATACACTCTATACCCTACACTCTACACTCTATACCCTACACTCTACACCCTACACTCTATACCCTACACTCTAATCCCTACACTCTACTCTCTATACCCTACACTCTATACCCTACACTCTACACTCTATACCTTACACTCTACACTCTATTCCCTACACTCTATACCCTACACTCTATACCCTACACTCTATACCCTACACTCTACACCCTACACTCTATACCCTACACTCTATACCATACACTCTATACCCTACACTCTACACTCTATACCCTACACTCTACACCCTACACTCTATACCCTACACTCTATACCCTACACTCTACACTCTCTACCCTACACTCTATACCCTGCACTCTATACCCTACACTCTATACCCTACACTCTACACTCTATACCCTACACTCTACACTCTATACCCTACATTCTATACCCTACACTCTATACCCTACACTCTATACCCTACACTCTACACTCTATACCCTACACTCTACACTCTATACCCTACACTCTACACTCTATACCCTACACTCTATACCCTACACTCTATACCCTACACTCTATACCCTACACTCTACACTCTATGCCCTACACTCTACACTCTATACCTTACACTCTACACTCTATTCCCTACACTCTATACCCTACACTCTATACCCTACACTCTATACCCTACACTCTACACCCCACACTCTATACCCTACACTCTATACCATACACTCTATACCCTACACTCTACACTCTATACTCTACACTCTACACCCTACACTCTATACACTACACTCTAATCCCTACACTCTACACTCTATACCCTACACTCTATACCCTACACTCTATACCCTACACTCTACACTCTCTACCCTACACTCTCTACCCTACACTCTATACCCTACACTCTATACCCTACACTCTACACTCTATACCCTACACTCTATACCCTACACTCTATACCCTACACTCTATACCCTACACTCTATACCCTACACTCTATACCCTACACTCTACACTCTATGCCCTACACTCTACACTCTATACCTTACACTCTACACTCTATACCCTACACTCTATACCCTACACTCTACACTCTATACCCTACACTCTACACTCTATACCCTACACTCTATACCCTACACTCTATACCCTACACTCTATACCCTACACTCTATACCCTACACTCTACACTCTATGCCCTACACTCTACACTCTATACCTTACACTCTACACTCTATTCCCTACACTCTATACCATACACTCTATACCCTACACTCTACACTCTATACACTACACTCTACACCCTACACTCTACACCATACACTCTATAGCATACACTCTATACCCTACACTCTACACTCTATACCCTACACTCTATACCCTACACTCTACACTCTCTACCCTACACTCTATACCCTACACTCTATAACGTACACTCTATACCCTACACTCTATACCCTACACTCTATACCATACACTCTACACTCTATGCCCTACACTCTACACTCTATACCTTACACTCTACACTCTATACCCTACACTCTATACCCTACACTCTACACTCTATACCCTACACTCTACACTCTATACCCTACACTCTATACCCTACACTCTATACCCTACACTCTATACCCTACACTCTATACCCTACACTCTACACTCTATGCCCTACACTCTACACTCTATACCTTACACTCTACACTCTATTCCCTACACTCTATACCATACACTCTATACCCTACACTCTACACTCTATACACTACACTCTACACCCTACACTCTACACCATACACTCTATAGCATACACTCTATACCCTACACTCTACACTCTATACCCTACACTCTATACCCTACACTCTACACTCTCTACCCTACACTCTATACCCTACACTCTATAACGTACACTCTATACCCTACACTCTACACTCTATACCCTACACTCTACATCCTACACTCTATACCCTACACTCTAATCCCAACACTCTACACTCTATACCCTACACTCTATACCCTACACTCTATACCCTACACTCTACACTCTCTACCCTACACTCTATACCCTACACTCTATAACATACACTCTATACCCTACACTCTATACCCTACACTCTATACCATACACTCTACACTCTATACCCTACACTCTATACCATACACTCTACACCATACACTCTATAGCATACACTCTATACCCTACACTCTACACTCTATACCCTACACTCTATACCCTACACTCTACACCCTGCACTCTATACCCTACACACTATACCCTACACTCTACACTCTATACCCTACACTCTATACCCTACACTCTATGCCCTACACTCTATACCCTACACTCTACACTCTACACCCTACACTCTATAGCCTACACTCTACAATCTATACCCTACACTCTATACCCTACACTCTATACCCTACAGTCTATACCCTACACTCTATACCCTACACTCTACACTCTATACCTTACACTCTACACTCTATTCCCTACACTCTATACCCTACACTCTATACCCTACACTCTATACCCTACACTCTATACCCTACACTCTACACCCTACACTCTATACCCTACACTCTATACCATACACTCTATACCCTACACTCTACACTCTATACCCTACACTCTACACCCTACACTCTATACCCTACACTCTAATCCCTACACTCTACTCTCTATACTCTACACTCTATACCCTACACTCTACACTCTATACCTTACACTCTACACTCTATTCCCTACACTCTATACCCTACACTCTATACCCTACACTCTATACCCTACACTCTACACCCTACACTCTATACCCTACACTCTATACCATACACTCTATACCCTACACTCTACACTCTATACCCTACACTCTACACCCTACACTCTATACCCTACACTCTATACCCTACACTCTACACTCTCTACCCTACACTCTATACCCTGCACTCTATACCCTACACTCTATACCCTACACTCTACACTCTATACCCTACACTCTACACTCTATACCCTACACTCTATACCCTACACTCTATACCCTACACTCTACACTCTATACCCTACACTCTACACTCTATACCCTACACTCTACACTCTATACCCTACACTCTATACCCTACACTCTATACCCTACACTCTACACTCTATGCCCTACACTCTACACTCTATACCTTACACTCTACACTCTATTCCCTACACTCTATACCCTACACTCTATACCCTACACTCTATACCCTACACTCTACACCCCACACTCTATACCCTACACTCTATACCATACACTCTATACCCTACACTCTACACTCTATACCCTACACTCTACACCCTACACTCTATACACTTCACTCTAATCCCTACACTCTACACTCTATACCCTACACTCTATACCCTACACTCTATACCCTACACTCTACACTCTCTACCATACACTCTCTACCCTACACTCTATACCCTACACTCTATACCCTACACTCTACACTCTATACCCTACACTCTACACTCTATACCCTACACTCTATACCCTACACTCTATACCCTACACTCTATACCCTACACTCTACACTCTATGCCCTACACTCTACACTCTATACCCTACACTCTACACTCTATACCCTACACTCTACACTCTATACCCTACACTCTATACCCTACACTCTATACCCTACACTCTATACCCTACACTCTACACTCTATGCCCTACACTCTACACTCTATACCTTACACTCTACACTCTATTCCCTACACTCTATACCCTACACTCTATACCCTACACTCTATACCCTACACTCTACACCCCACACTCTATACCCTACACTCTATACCATACACTCTATACCCTACACTCTACACTCTATACACTACACTCTACACCCTACACTCTACACCATACACTCTATAGCATACACTCTATACCCTACACTCTACACTCTATACCCTACACTCTATACCCTACACTCTATACCCTACACTCTACACTCTCTACCCTACACTCTATACCCTACACTCTATAACGTACACTCTATACCCTACACTCTATACCCTACACTCTATACCATACACTCTACACTCTATAACCTACACTCTATAGCCTACACTCTATACCATACACTCTACACTCTATACCCTACACTCTACACTCTATACCCTACACTCTACACTCTATACCCTACATTCTATACCCTACACTCTATACCCTACACTCTATACCCTACACTCTACACTCTATACCCTACACTCTATACCCCACAATCTACACCCTGCACTCTATACCCTACACACTATACCCTACACTCTACACTCTATACCCTACACTCTATACCCTACACTCTACACCCTGCACTCTATACCCTACACACTATACCCTACACTCTACACTCTATACCCTACACTCTATACCCTACACTCTATACCCTACACTCTATACCCTACACTCTACACTCTATACCCTACACTCTATAGCCTACACTCTACAATCTATACCCTACACTCTATACCCTACACTCTATACCCTACAGTCTATACTCTACACTCTATACCCTACACTCTACACTCTATACCTTACACTCTACACTCTATTCCCTACACTCTATACCCTACACTCTATGCCCTACACTCTATACCCTACACTCTATACCCTACACTCTACACCCTACACTCTATACCCTACACTCTATACCATACAATCTATACCATACACTCTACACTCTATAACCTACACTCTACACCCTACACTCTATACCCTACACTCTAATCCCTACACTCTACTCTCTATACCCTACACTCTATACCCTACACTCTACACTCTATACCTTACACTCTACACTCTATTCCCTACACTCTATACCCTACACTCTATACCCTACACTCTATACCCTACACTCTATACCCTACACTCTACACCCTACACTCTATACCCTACACTCTATACCATACACTCTATACCCTACACTCTACACTCTATACCGTATACTCTACACCCTACACTCTATACCCTACACTCTATACCCTACACTCTACACTCTCTACCCTACACTCTATGCCCTGCACTCTATACCCTACACTCTATATCCTACACTCTACACTCTATACCCTACACTCTACACTCTATACCCTACACTCTATACCCTACACTCTATACCCTACACTCTATACCCTACACTCTATACCCTACACTCTACACTCTATACCCTACACTCTACACTCTATACCCTACACTCTACACTCTATACCCTACACTCTATACCCTACACTCTATACCCTACACTCTATACCCTACACTCTACACCCCACACTCTATACCCTACACTCTATACCATACACTCTATACCCTACACTCTACACTCTATACCCTACACTCTACACCCTACACTCTATACACTACACTCTAATCCCTACACTCTACACTCTATACCCTACACTCTATACCCTACACTCTATACCCTACACTCTACACTCTCTACCCTACACTCTCTACCCTACACTCTATACCCTACACTCTATACCCTACACTCTACACTCTATACCCTACACTCTACACTCTATACCCTACACTCTATACCCTACACTCTATACCCTACACTCTACACTCTATGCCCTACATTCTACACTCTATACCCTACACTCTACACTCTATACCCTACACTCTACATCCTACACTCTATACCCTACACTCTAATCCCAACACTCTACACTCTATACCCTACACTCTATACCCTACACTCTACACTCTCTACCCTACACTCTATACCCTACACTCTATAACATACACTCTATACCCTACACTCTATACCCTACACTCTCTACCATACACTCTACACTCTATACCCTACACTCTATACCATACACTCTACACCATACACTCTATAGCATACACTCTATACCCTACACTCTACACTCTATACCCTTCACTCTATACCCTACACTCTACACCCTGCACTCTATACCCTACACACTATACCCTACACTCTACACTCTATACCCTACACTCTATACCCTACACTCTATGCCCTACACTCTATACCCTACACTCTACACTCTATACCCTACACTCTATAGCCTACACTCTACAATCTATACCCTACACTCTATACCCTACACTCTATACCCTACAGTCTATACCCTACACTCTATACCCTACACTCTACACTCTATACCTTACACTCTACACTCTATTCCCTACACTCTATACCCTACACTCTATAGCCTACACTCTATACCCTACACTCTATACCCTACACTCTACACCCTACACTCTATACCCTACACTCTATACCATACGCTCTATACCCTACACTCTACACTCTATACCCTACACTCTACACCCTACACTCTATACCCTACACTCTAATCCCTACACTCTACTCTCTATACCCTACACTCTATACCCTACACTCTACACTCTATACCTTACACTCTACACTCTATTCCCTACACTCTATACCCTACACTCTATACCCTACACTCTATACCCTACACTCTACACCCTACACTCTATACCCTACACTCTATACCATACACTCTATACCCTACACTCTACACTCTATACCCTACACTCTACACCCTACACTCTATACCCTACACTCTATACCCTACACTCTACACTCTCTACCCTACACTCTATACCCTGCACTCTATACCCTACACTCTATACCCTACACTCTACACTCTATACCCTACACTCTACACTCTATACCCTACACTCTATACCCTACACTCTATACCCTACACTCTATACCCTACACTCTACACTCTACACTCTATACCCTACACTCTACACTCTATACCCTACACTCTATACCCTACACTCTATACCCTACACTCTATACCCTACACTCTACACTCTATGCCCTACACTCTACACTCTATACCTTACACTCTACACTCTATTCCCTACACTCTATACCCTACACTCTATACCCTACACTCTATACCCTACACTCTACACCCCACACTCTATACCCTACACTCTATACCATACACTCTATACCCTACACTCTACACTCTATACCCTACACTCTACACCCTACACTCTATACACTACACTCTAATCCCTACACTCTACACTCTATACCCTACACTCTATACCCTACACTCTATACCCTACACTCTACACTCTCTACCCTACACTCTCTACCCTACACTCTATACCCTACACTCTATACCCTACACTCTACACTCTATACCCTACACTCTACACTCTATACCCTACACTCTATACCCTACACTCTATACCCTACACTCTATACCCTACACTCTACACTCTATGCCCTACACTCTACACTCTATACCCTACACTCTACACTCTATACCCTACACTCTATACCCTACACTCTATACCCTACACTCTATACCCTACACTCTACACTCTATGCCCTACACTCTACACTCTATACCTTACACTCTACACTCTATTCCCTACACTCTATACCCTACACTCTATACCCTACACTCTACACCCCACACTCTATACCCTACAATCTATACCATACACTCTATATTCTACACTCTACACTCTATACACTACACTCTACACCCTACACTCTACACCATACACTCTATAGCATACACTCTATACCCTACACTCTACACTCTATACCCTACACTCTATACCCTACACTCTATACCCTACACTCTACACTCTCTACCCTACACTCTATACCCTTCACTCTATAACGTACACTCTATACCATACACTCTACACTCTATACCCTACACTCTATAGCCTACACTCTATACCATACACTCTACACTCTATACCCTACACTCTACACTCTATACCCTACACTCTACACTCTATACCCTACATTCTATACCCTACACTCTATACCCTACACTCTATACCCTGCACTCTACACTCTATGCCCTACACTCTACACTCTATACCCTACACTCTACACTCTATACCCTACACTCTACACTCTATACCCTACATTCTATACCCTACACTCTATACCCTACACTCTATACCCTGCACTCTACACTCTATGCCCTACACTCTACACTCTATACCTTACACTCTACACTCTATTCCCTACACTCTATACCCTACACTCTATACCCTACACTCTATACCCTACACTCTACACCCCACACTCTATACCCTTAACTCTATACCATACACTCTGTACCCTACACTCTACACTCTATACACTACACTCTACACCCTACACTCTACACCATACACTCTATAGCATACACTCTATACCCTACACTCTACACTCTATACCCTACACTCTATACCCTACACTCTACACCCTGCACTCTATACCCTACACACTATACCCTACACTCTACACTCTATACCCTACACTCTATACCCTACACTCTATACTCTACACTCTATACCCTACACTCTGCACTCTATACCCTACACTATATAGCCTACACTCTACAATCTATACCCTACACTCTATACCCTACACTCTATACTCTACAGTCTATACTCTACACTCTATACCCTACACTCTACACTCTATACCTTACACTCTACACTCTATTCCCTACACTCTATACCCTACACTCTATACCCTACACTCTATACCCTACACTCTATACCCTACACTCTACACCCTACACTCTATACCCTACACTCTATACCATACACTCTATACCCTACACTCTACACTCTATACCCTACACTCTACACCCTACACTCTATACCCTACACTCTAATCCCTACACTCTACTCTCTATACCCTACACTCTATACCCTACACTCTACACTCTATACCTTACACTCTACACTCTATTCCCTACACTCTATACCCTACACTCTATACCCTACACTCTATACCCTACACTCTACACCCTACACTCTATACCCTACACTCTATACCATACACTCTATACCCTACACTCTACACTTTATACCCTACACTCTACACCCTACACTCTATACCCTACACTCTATACCCTACACTCTACACTCTCTACCCTACACTCTATACCCTGCACTCTATACCCTACACTCTATACCCTACACTCTACACTCTATACCCTACACTCTACACTCTATACCCTACACTCTATACCCTACACTCTATACCCTACACTCTATACCCTACACTCTACACTCTATGCCCTACACTCTACACTCTATACCTTACACTCTACACTCTATTCCCTACACTCTATACCCTACACTCTATACCCTACACTCTATACCCTACACTCTACACCCCACACTCTATACCCTACACTCTATACCATACACTCTATACCCTACACTCTACACTCTATACCCTACACTCTACACCCTACACTCTATACACTACACTCTAATCCCTACACTCTACACTCTATACCCTACACTCTATACCCTACACTCTATACCCTACACTCTACACTCTCTACCCTACACTCTCTACCCTACACTCTATACCCTACACTCTATACCCTACACTCTACACTCTATACCCTACACTCTACACTCTATACCCTACACTCTATACCCTACACTCTATACCCTACACTCTACACTCTATGCCCTACACTCTACACTCTATACCCTACACTCTACACTCTATACCCTACACTCTACACTCTATACCCTACACTCTATACCCTACACTCTATACCCTACACTCTACACTCTATACCTTACACTCTACACTCTATTCCCTACACTCTATACCCTACACTCTATACCCTACACTCTATACCCTACACTCTATACCCTACACTCTACACCCTACACTCTATACCCTACACTCTATACCATACACTCTATACCCTACACTCTACACTCTATACCCTACACTCTACACCCTACACTCTATACCCTACACTCTAATCCCTACACTCTACTCTCTATACCCTACACTCTATACCCTACACTCTACACTCTATACCTTACACTCTACACTCTATTCCCTACACTCTATACCCTACACTCTATACCCTACACTCTATACCCTACACTCTACACCCTACACTCTATACCCTACACTCTATACCATACACTCTATACCCTACACTCTACACTTTATACCCTACACTCTACACCCTACACTCTATACCCTACACTCTATACCCTACACTCTACACTCTCTACCCTACACTCTATACCCTGCACTCTATACCCTACACTCTATACCCTACACTCTACACTCTATACCCTACACTCTACACTCTATACCCTACACTCTATACCCTACACTCTATACCCTACACTCTATACCCTACACTCTACACTCTATGCCCTACACTCTACACTCTATACCTTACACTCTACACTCTATTCCCTACACTCTATACCCTACACTCTATACCCTACACTCTATACCCTACACTCTACACCCCACACTCTATACCCTACACTCTATACCATACACTCTATACCCTACACTCTACACTCTATACCCTACACTCTACACCCTACACTCTATACACTACACTCTAATCCCTACACTCTACACTCTATACCCTACACTCTATACCCTACACTCTATACCCTACACTCTACACTCTCTACCCTACACTCTCTACCCTACACTCTATACCCTACACTCTATACCCTACACTCTACACTCTATACCCTACACTCTACACTCTATACCCTACACTCTATACCCTACACTCTATACCCTACACTCTACACTCTATGCCCTACACTCTACACTCTATACCCTACACTCTACACTCTATACCCTACACTCTACACTCTATACCCTACACTCTATACCCTACACTCTATACCCTACACTCTACACTCTATGCCCTACACTCTACACTCTATACCTTACACTCTACACTCTATTCCCTACACTCTATACCCTACACTCTATACCCTACACTCTACACCCCACACTCTATACCCTACAATCTATACCATACACTCTATACCCTACACTCTATACACTACACTCTACACCCTACACTCTACACCATACACTCTATAGCATACACTCTATACCCTACACTCTATAGCCTACACTCTATACCCTACACTCTATACCCTACACTCTACACCCTACACTCTATACCCTACACTCTATACCATACGCTCTATACCCTACACTCTACACTCTATACCCTACACTCTACACCCTACACTCTATACCCTACACTCTAATCCCTACACTCTACTCTCTATACCCTACACTCTATACCCTACACTCTACACTCTATACCTTACACTCTACACTCTATTCCCTACACTCTATATCCTACACTCTATACCCTACACTCTATACCCTACACTCTACACCCTACACTCTATACCCTACACTCTATACCATACACTCTATACCCTACACTCTACACTCTATACCCTACACTCTACACCCTACACTCTATACCCTACACTCTATACCCTACACTCTACACTCTCTACCCTACACTCTATACCCTGCACTCTATACCCTACACTCTATACCCTACACTCTACACTCTATACCCTACACTCTACACTCTATACCCTACACTCTATACCCTACACTCTATACCCTACACTCTATACCCTACACTCTACACTCTACACTCTATACCCTACACTCTACACTCTATACCCTACACTCTATACCCTACACTCTATACCCTACACTCTATACCCTACACTCTACACTCTATGCCCTACACTCTACACTCTATACCTTACACTCTACACTCTATTCCCTACACTCTATACCCTACACTCTATACCCTACACTCTATACCCTACACTCTACACCCCACACTCTATACCCTACACTCTATACCATACACTCTATACCCTACACTCTGCACTCTATACCCTACACTCTACACCCTACACTCTATACACTACACTCTAATCCCTACACTCTACACTCTATACCCTACACTCTATACCCTACACTCTATACCCTACACTCTACACTCTCTACCCTACACTCTCTACCCTACACTCTATACCCTACACTCTATACCCTACACTCTACACTCTATACCCTACACTCTACACTCTATACCCTACACTCTATACCCTACACTCTATACCCTACACTCTATACCCTACACTCTACACTCTATGCCCTACACTCTACACTCTATACCTTACACTCTACACTCTATTCCCTACACTCTATACCCTACACTCTATACCCTACACTCTACACCCCACACTCTATACCCTACAATCTATACCATACACTCTATACCCTACACTCTACACTCTATACACTACACTCTACACCCTACACTCTACACCATACACTCTATAGCATACACTCTATACCCTACACTCTACACTCTATACCCTACACTCTATACCCTACACTCTATACCCTACACTCTACACTCTCTACCCTACACTCTATACCCTTCACTCTATAACGTACACTCTATACCCTACACTCTATACCCTACACTCTATACCATACACTCTACACTCTATACCCTACACTCTATAGCCTACACTCTATACCATACACTCTACACTCTATACCCTACACTCTACACTCTATACCCTACACTCTACACTCTATACCCTACATTCTATACCCTACACTCTATACCCTACACTCTATACCCTGCACTCTACACTCTATGCCCTACACTCTACACTCTATACCCTACACTCTACACTCTATACCCTACATTCTATACCCTACACTCTATACCCTACACTCTATACCCTGCACTCTACACTCTATGCCCTACACTCTACACTCTATACCTTACACTCTACACTCTATTCCCTACACTCTATACCCTACACTCTATACCCTACACTCTATACCCTACACTCTACACCCCACACTCTATACCCTTAACTCTATACCATACACTCTATACCCTACACTCTACACTCTATACACTACACTCTACACCCTACACTCTACACCATACACTCTATAGCATACACTCTATACCCTACACTCTACACTCTATACCCTACACTCTATACCCTACACTCTACACCCTGCACTCTATACCCTACACACTATACCCTACACTCTACACTCTATACCCTACACTCTATACCCTACACTCTATACTCTACACTCTATACCCTACACTCTGCACTCTATACCCTACACTATATAGCCTACACTCTACAATCTATACCCTACACTCTATACCCTACACTCTATACCCTACAGTCTATACTCTACACTCTATACCCTACACTCTACACTCTATACCTTACACTCTACACTCTATTCCCTACACTCTATACCCTACACTCTATACCCTACACTCTATACCCTACACTCTATACCCTACACTCTACACCCTACACTCTATACCCTACACTCTATACCATACACTCTATACCCTACACTCTACACTCTATACCCTACACTCTACACCCTACACTCTATACCCTACACTCTAATCCCTACACTCTACTCTCTATACCCTACACTCTATACCCTACACTCTACACTCTATACCTTACACTCTACACTCTATTCCCTACACTCTATACCCTACACTCTATACCCTACACTCTATACCCTACACTCTACACCCTACACTCTATACCCTACACTCTATACCATACACTCTATACCCTACACTCTACACTCTATACCCTACACTCTACACCCTACACTCTATACCCTACACTCTACACTCTCTACCCTACACTCTATACCCTGCACTCTATACCCTACACTCTATACCCTACACTCTACACTCTATACCCTACACTCTACACTCTATACCCTACACTCTATACCCTACACTCTATACCCTACACTCTATACCCTACACTCTACACTCTATGCCCTACACTCTACACTCTATACCTTACACTCTACACTCTATTCCCTACACTCTATACCCTACACTCTATACCCTACACTCTATACCCTACACTCTACACCCCACACTCTATACCCTACACTCTATACCATACACTCTATACCCTACACTCTACACTCTATACCCTACACTCTACACCCTACACTCTATACACTACACTCTAATCCCTACACTCTACACTCTATACCCTACACTCTATACCCTACACTCTATACCCTACACTCTACACTCTCTACCCTACACTCTCTACCCTACACTCTATACCCTACACTCTATACCCTACACTCTACACTCTATACCCTACACTCTACACTCTATACCCTACACTCTATACCCTACACTCTATACCCTACACTCTACACTCTATGCCCTACACTCTACACTCTATACCCTACACTCTACACTCTATACCCTACACTCTATACCCTACACTCTATACCCTACACTCTATACCCTACACTCTATACCCTACACTCTACACTCTATGCCCTACACTCTACACTCTATACCTTACACTCTACACTCTATTCCCTACACTCTATACCCTACACTCTATACCCTACACTCTACACCCCACACTCTATACCCTACAATCTATACCATACACTCTATACCCTACACTCTACACTCTATACACTACACTCTACACCCTACACTCTACACCATACACTCTATAGCATACACTCTATACCCTACACTCTACACTCTATACCCTACACTCTATACCCTACACTCTAAACCCTACACTCTACACTCTCTACCCTACACTCTATACCCTACACTCTATAACGTACACTCTATAACGTACACTCTATACCCTACACTCTATACCCTACACTCTATACCATACACTCTACACTCTATACCCTACACTCTATAGCCTACACTCTATACCATACACTCTACACTCTATACCCTACACTCTACACTCTATACCCTACATTCTATACCCTACACTCTATACCCTACACTCTATACCCTGCACTCTACACTCTATGCCCTACACTCTACACTCTATACCCTCTAATCTACACTCTATACCCTACACTCTACACTCTATACCCTACACTCTACACCCTACACTCTATACACTACACTCTAATCCCTACACTCTACACTCTATACCCTACACTCTATACCCTACACTCTATACCCTACACTCTACACTCTCTACCCTACACTCTCTACCCTACACTCTATACCCTACACTCTATACCCTACACTCTACACTCTATACCCTACACTCTACACTCTATACCCTACACTCTATACCCTACACTCTATACCCTACACTCTACACTCTATGCCCTACACTCTACACTCTATACCCTACACTCTACACTCTATACCCTACACTCTATACCCTACACTCTATACCCTACACTCTATACCCTACACTCTATACCCTACACTCTACACTCTATGCCCTACACTCTACACTCTATACCTTACACTCTACACTCTATTCCCTACACTCTATACCCTACACTCTATACCCTACACTCTACACCCCACACTCTATACCCTACAATCTATACCATACACTCTATACCCTACACTCTACACTCTATACACTACACTCTACACCCTACACTCTACACCATACACTCTATAGCATACACTCTATACCCTACACTCTACACTCTATACCCTACACTCTATACCCTACACTCTAAACCCTACACTCTACACTCTCTACCCTACACTCTATACCCTACACTCTATAACGTACACTCTATAACGTACACTCTATACCCTACACTCTATACCCTACACTCTATACCATACACTCTACACTCTATACCCTACACTCTATAGCCTACACTCTATACCATACACTCTACACTCTATACCCTACACTCTACACTCTATACCCTACATTCTATACCCTACACTCTATACCCTACACTCTATACCCTGCACTCTACACTCTATGCCCTACACTCTACACTCTATACCCTCTAATCTACACTCTATACCCTACACTCTACACTCTATACCCTACACTCTATACCCTACACTCTATACCCTACACTCCATACCCTACACTCTAAACTCTATGCCCTACACTCTACACTCTATACCTTACACTCTACACTCTATTCCCTACACTCTATACCCTACACTCTATACCCTACACTCTATACCCTACACTCTACACCCCACACTCTATACCCTAAACTCTATACCATACACTCTATACCCTACACTCTACACTCTATACACTACACTCTACACCCTACACTCTACACCATACACTCTATAGCATACACTCTATACCCTACACTCTACACTCTATACCCTACACTCTATACCCTACACTCTACACCCTGCACTCTATACCCTACACACTATACCCTACACTCTACACTCTATACCCTACACTCTATACCCTACACTCTATACCCTACACTCTATACCCTACACTCTGCACTCTATACCCTACACTATATAGCCTACACTCTACAATCTATACCCTACACTCTATACCCTACACTCTATACCCTACAGTCTATACTCTACACTCTATACCCTACACTCTACACTCTATACCTTACACTCTACACTCTATTCCCTACACTCTATACCCTACACTCTATACCCTACACTCTATACCCTACACTCTATACCCTACACTCTACACCCTACACTCTATACCCTACACTCTATACCATACACTCTATACCCTACACTCTACACTCTATACCCTACACTCTACACCCTACACTCTATACCCTACACTCTAATCCCTACACTCTACTCTCTATACCCTACACTCTATACCCTACACTCTACACTCTATACCTTACACTCTACACTCTATTCCCTACACTCTATACCCTACACTCTATACCCTACACTCTATACCCTACACTCTACACCCTACACTCTATACCCTACACTCTATACCATACACTCTATACCCTACACTCTACACTCTATACCCTACACTCTACACCCTACACTCTATACCCTACACTCTATACCCTACACTCTACACTCTCTACCCTACACTCTATACCCTGCACTCTATACCCTACACTCTATACCCTACACTCTACACTCTATACCCTACACTCTACACTCTATACCTTACACTCTATACCCTACACTCTATACCCTACACTCTATACCCTACACTCTACACTCTATGCCCTACACTCTACACTCTATACCTTACACTCTACACTCTATTCCCTACACTCTATACCCTACACTCTATACCCTACACTCTATACCCTACACTCTATACCCTACACTCTACACCCTACACTCTATACCCTACACTCTATACCATACACTCTATACCCTACACTCTACACTCTATACCCTACACTCTACACCCTACATTCTATACCCTACACTCTAATCCCTACACTCTACTCTCTATACCCTACACTCTATACCCTACACTCTACACTCTATACCTTACACTCTACACTCTATACCCTACACTCTATACCCTACACTCTATACCCTACACTCTATACCCTACACTCTACACCCTACACTCTATACCCTACACTCTATACCATACACTCTATACCCTACACTCTACACTCTATACCCTACACTCTACACCCTACACTCTATACCCTACACTCTATACCCTACACTCTACACTCTCTACCCTACACTCTATACCCTGCACTCTATACCCTACACTCTATACCCTACACTCTACACTCTATACCCTACACTCTACACTCTATACCCTACACTCTATACCCTACACTCTATACCCTACACTCTATACCCTACACTCTACACTCTATGCCCTACACTCTACACTCTATACCTTACACTCTACACTCTATTCCCTACACTCTATACCCTACACTCTATACCCTACACTCTACACCCTACACTCTATACACTACACTCTATACCCTACACTCTACACTCTATACCCTACACTCTATACCCTACACTCTATACCCTACACTCTATACCCTACACTCTACACTCTATGCCCTACACTCTACACTCTATACCCTACACTCTACACTCTATACCCTACACTCTATACCCTACACTCTATACCCTACACTCTATACCCTACACTCTATACCCTACACTCTACACTCTATGCCCTACACTCTACACTCTATACCTTACACTCTACACTCTATTCCCTACACTCTATACCCTACACTCTATACCCTACACTCTACACCCCACACTCTATACCCTACAATCTATACCATACACGCTATACCCTACACTCTACACTCTATACACTACACTCTACACCCTACACTCTACACCATACACTCTATAGCATACACTCTATACCCTACACTCTACACTCTATACCCTACACTCTATACCCTACACTCTATACACTACACTCTACACTCTCTATCCTACACTCTATACCCTACACTCTATAACGTACACTCTATACCCTACACTCTATACCCTACACTCTATACCATACACTCTACACTCTATACCCTACACTCTATAGCCTACACTCTATACCATACACTCTACACTCTATACCCTACACTCTACACTCTATACCCTACACTCTACACTCTATACCCTACATTCTATACCCTACACTCTATACCCTACACTCTATACCCTACACTCTACACTCTATGCCCTACACTCTACACTCTATACCCTACACTCTACACTCTATACCCTACACTCTACACTCTATACCCTACACTCTATACCCTACACTCTATACCCTACATTCTATACCCTACACTCTACACTCTATGCCCTACACTCTACACTCTATACCTTACACTCTACACTCTATTCCCTACACTCTATACCCTACACTCTACACCCTGCACTCTATACCCTACACACTATACCCTACACTCTACACTCTATACCCTACACTCTATACCCTACACTCTATGCCCTACACTCTATACCATACACTCTACACTCTATACCCTACACTCTATAGCCTACACTCTACAATCTATACCCTACACTCTATACCCTACACTCTATACCCTACAGTCTATACCCTACACTCTATACCCTACACTCTACACTCTATACCTTACACTCTACACTCTATTCCCTACACTCTATACCCTACACTCTATACCCTACACTCTATACCCTACACTCTATACCCTACACTCTACACCCTACACTCTATACCCTACACTCTATACCATACACTCTATACCCTACACTCTACACTCTATACCCTACACTCTACACCCTACACTCTATACCCTACACTCTAATCCCTACACTCTACTCTCTATACCCTACACTCTATACCCTACACTCTACACTCTATACCTTACACTCTACACTCTATTCCCTACACTCTATACCCTACACTCTATACCCTACACTCTATACCCTACACTCTACACCCTACACTCTATACCCTACACTCTATACCATACACTCTATACCCTACACTCTACACTCTATACCCTACACTCTACACCCTACACTCTATACCCTACACTCTATACCCTACACTCTATACCCTACACTCTACACCCTACACTCTATACCCTACACTCTATACCCTACACTCTATACCATACACTCTATACCCTACACTCTACACTCTATACCCTACACTCTACACCCTACACTCTATACCCTACACTCTATACCCTACACTCTACACTCTCTACCCTACACTCTATACCCTGCACTCTATACCCTACACTCTATACCCTACACTCTACACTCTATACCCTACACTCTACACTCTATACCCTACACTCTATACCCTACACTCTATACCCTACACTCTATACCCTACACTCTACACTCTATACCCTACACTCTACACTCTATACCCTACACTCTACACTCTATACCCTACACTCTATACCCTACACTCTATACCCTACACTCTATACCCTACACTCTACACTCTATGCCCTACACTCTACACTCTATACCTTACACTCTACACTCTTTTCCCTACACTCTATACCCTACACTCTATACCCTACACTCTATACCCTACACTCTACACCCCACACTCTATACCCTACACTCTATACCATACACTCTATACCCTACACTCTACACTCTATACCCTACACTCTACACCCTACACTCTATACACTACACTCTAATCCCTACACTCTACACTCTATACCCTCCACTCTATACCCTACACTCTATACCCTACACTCTACACTCTCTACCCTACACTCTCTACCCTACACTCTATACCCTACACTCTATACCCTACACTCTACACTCTATACCCTACACTCTACACTCTATACCCTACACTCTATACCCTACACTCTATACCCTACACTCTATACCCTACACTCTACACTCTATACCCTACACTCTACACTCTATACCCTACACTCTACACTCTATACCCTACACTCTATACCCTACACTCTATACCCTACACTCTATACCCTACACTCTACACTCTATGCCCTACACTCTACACTCTATACCTTACACTCTACACTCTTTTCCCTACACTCTATACCCTACACTCTATACCCTACACTCTATACCCTACACTCTACACCCCACACTCTATACCCTACACTCTATACCATACACTCTATACCCTACACTCTACACTCTATACCCTACACTCTACACCCTACACTCTATACACTACACTCTAATCCCTACACTCTACACTCTATACCCTCCACTCTATACCCTACACTCTATACCCTACACTCTACACTCTCTACCCTACACTCTCTACCCTACACTCTATACCCTACACTCTATACCCTACACTCTACACTCTATACCCTACACTCTACACTCTATACCCTACACTCTATACCCTACACTCTATACCCTACACTCTATACCCTACACTCTACACTCTATGCCCTACACTCTACACTCTATACCCTACACTCTACACTCTATACCCTACACTCTATACCCTACACTCTATACCCTACACTCTATGCCCTACACTCTACACTCTATGCCCTACACTCTACACTCTATACCTTACACTCTACACTCTATTCCCTACACTCTATACCCTACACTCTATACCCTACACTCTACACCCCACACTCTATACCCTACAATCTATACCATACACTCTATACCCTACACTCTACACTCTATACACTACACTCTACACCCTACACTCTACACCATACACTCTATAGCATACACTCTATACCCTACACTCTACACTCTATACCCTACACTCTATACCCTACACTCTACACTCTCTACCCTACACTCTATACCCTACACTCTATAACGTACACTCTATACCCTACACTCTATACCCTACACTCTATACCATACACTCTACACTCTATATCCTACACTCTATAGCCTACACTCTATACCATACACTCTACACTCTATACCCTACACTCTACACTCTATACCCTACACTCTACACTCTATACCCTACATTCTATACCCTACACTCTATACCCTACACTCTATACCCTACACTCTACACTCTATGCCCTACACTCTACACTCTATACCCTACACTCTACACTCTATACCCTACACTCTACACTCTATACCCTACACTCTATACCCTACACTCTATACCCTACACTCTATACCCTACACTCTACACTCTATGCCCTACACTCTACACTCTATACCTTACACTCTACACTCCATTCCCTACACTCTATACCCTACACTCTATACCCTACACTCTATACCCTACACTCTACACCCCACACTCTATACCCTAAACTCTATACCATACACTCTATACCCTACACTCTACACTCTATACACTACACTCTACACCCTACACTCTACACCATACACTCTATAGCATACACTCTATACCCTACACTCTACACTCTATACCCTACACTCTATACTCTACACTCTACACCCTGCACTCTATACCCTACACACTATACCCTACACTCTACACTCTATACCCTACACTCTATACCCTACACTCTATACCCTACACTCTATACCCTACACTCTACACTCTATACCCTACACTATATAGCCTACACTCTACAATCTATACCCTACACTCTATACCCTACACTCTATACCCTACAGTCTATACTCTACACTCTATACCCTACACTCTACACTCTATACCTTACACTCTACACTCTATTCCCTACACTCTATACCCTACACTCTATACCCTACACTCTATACCCTACACTCTATACCCTACACTCTACACCCTACACTCTATACCCTACACTCTATACCATACACTCTATACCCTACACTCTACACTCTATACCCTACACTCTACACCCTACACTCTATACCCTACACTCTAATCCCTACACTCTACTCTCTATACCCTACACTCTATACCCTACACTCTACACTCTATACCTTACACTCTACACTCTATTCCCTACACTCTATACCCTACACTCTATACCCTACACTCTATACCCTACACTCTATACTCTACACTCTACACCCTACACTCTATACCCTACACTCTATACCATACACTCTATACCCTACACTCTACACTCTATACCCTACACTCTACACCCTACACTCTATACCCTACACTCTATACCCTACACTCTACACTCTCTACCCTACACTCTATGCCCTGCACTCTATACCCTACACTCTATACCCTACACTCTACACTCTATACCCTACACTCTACACTCTATACCCTACACTCTATACCCTACACTCTATACCCTACACTCTATACCCTACACTCTATACCCTACACTCTATACCCTACACTCTACACTCTATACCCTACACTCTACACTCTATACCCTACACTCTATACCCTACACTCTATACCCTACACTCTACACCCCACACTCTATACCCTACACTCTATACCATACACTCTATACCCTACACTCTACACTCTATACCCTACACTCTACACCCTACACTCTATACACTACACTCTAATCCCTACACTCTACACTCTATACCCTACACTCTATACCCTACACTCTATACCCTACACTCTACACTCTCTACCCTACACTCTCTACCCTACACTCTATACCCTACACTCTATACCCTACACTCTACACTCTATACCCTACACTCTACACTCTATACCCTACACTCTATACCCTACACTCTATACCCTACACTCTATACCCTACAATCTACACTCTATGCCCTACACTCTACACTCTATACCCTACACTCTACACTCTATACCCTACACTCTACACTCTATACCCTACACTCTATACCCTACACTCTATACCCTACACTCTATACCCTACACTCTACACTCTATGCCCTACACTCTACACTCTATACCTTACACTCTACACTCTATTCCCTACACTCTATACCCTACACTCTATACCCTACACTCTATACCCTACACTCTACACCCCACACTATATACCCTACACTCTATACCATACACTCTATACCCTACACTCTACACTCTATACACTACACTCTACACCCTACACTCTATACACTACACTCTAATCCCTACACTCTACACTCTATACCCTACACTCTATACCCTACACTCAATACCCTACACTCTACACTCTCTACCCTACACTCTCTACCCTACACTCTATACCCTACACTCTATACCCTACACTCTATACCCTACACTCTACACTCTATACCCTACACTCTATACCCTACACTCTATACCCTACACTCTACACTCTATGCCCTACACTCTACACTCTATACCCTACACTCTATACCCTACACTCTATACCCTACACTCTACACTCTATACCCTACACTCTATACCCTACACTCTATACCCTACACTCTACACTCTATACCCTACACTCTATACCCTACACTCTATACCCTACACTCTATACCCTACACTCTATGCCCTACACTCTATACCCTACACTCTATACCCTACACTCTATACCCTACACTTTATACCCTACACTCTATACCCTACACTCTACACTCTATACCCTACACTCTATACCCTACACTCTATACCCTACACTCTACACTCTATACCCTACACTCTATACCCTACACTCTATACCCTACACTCTACACTCTATACCCTACACTCTATACCCTACACTCTATACCCTACACTCTATACCCTACACTCTATACCCTACACTCTACACTCTATACCCTACACTCTATACCCTACACTCTACACTCTATACCCTACACTCTATACCCTACACTCTATGCCCTACACTCTATACCCTACACTCTATACCCTACACTCTATACCCTACACTCTACACTCTCTACCCTACACTCTATACCCTACACTCTATACCCTACACTCTAATCCCTACACTCTACACTCTATACCCTACACTCTATACCCTACACTCTACACTCTATACATTACACTCTACACTCTATTCCCTACACTCTATACCCTACACTTTATACCCTACACTCTATACCCTACTCTCTATACCCTACACTCTACACCCTACACTCTATACCCTACACTCTATACCATACACTCTATACCCTACACTCTACACTCTATACCCTACACTCTACACCCTACACTCTATACCCTACACTCTAATCCCTACACTCTACACTCTATACCCTACATTTCTATACCCTACACTCTATACCCTACACTCTACACTCTCTACACTACACTCTATACCCTACACTCTATACCCTACACTCTATACCCTACACTCTACACTCTATACCCTACACTCTACACTCTATACCCTACACTCTATACCCTACACAATATACCCTACACTCTATACCCTACACTCTATACCCTACACTCTACACTCTATGCCCTACACTCTACACTCTATACCCTACACTCTACACTCTATACCCTACACTCTATACCCTACACTCTATACCCTACACTCTACGCCCTACACTCTACACTCTATACCTTACACTCAACACTCTATTCCCTACACTCTATACCCTACACTCTATACCCTACACTCTATACCCTACACTCTATACCCTACACTCTACACCCTACACTCTATAACCTACACTCTATACCATACACTCTATACCCTACACTCTACACTCTATGCCCTACACTCTACACCCTACACTCTCTACCCTACACTCTAATCCCTACACTCTACACTCTATACCCTACACTCTATACCCTACACTCTATACCCTACACTCTACACTCTCTACACTGCACTCTCTACCCTACACTCTATACCCTACACTCTATACCCTACACTCTACACTCTATACCCTACACTCTACACTCTATACCCTACACTCTATACCCTACACTCTATACCCTACACTCTACACTCTATATCCTACACTCTATAGCCTACACTCTATACCATACACTCTACACTCTATACCCTACACTCTACACTCTATACCCTACACTCTACACTCTATACCCTACATTCTATACCCTACACTCTATACCCTACACTCTATACCCTACACTCTACACTCTATGCCCTACACTCTACACTCTATACCCTACACTCTACACTCTATACCCTACACTCTACACTCTATACCCTACACTCTATACCCTACACTCTATACCCTACACTCTATACCCTACACTCTACACTCTATGCCCTACACTCTACACTCTATACCTTACACTCTACACTCTATTCCCTACACTCTATACCCTACACTCTATACCCTACACTCTATACCCTACACTCTACACCCCACACTCTATACCCTAAACTCTATACCATACACTCTATACCCTACACTCTACACTCTATACACTACACTCTACACCCTACACTCTACACCATACACTCTATAGCATACACTCTATACCCTACACTCTACACTCTATACCCTACACTCTATACCCTACACTCTACACCCTGCACTCTATACCCTACACACTATACCCTACACTCTACACTCTATACCCTACACTCTATACCCTACACTCTATACCCTACACTCTATACCCTACACTCTACACTCTATACCCTACACTATATAGCCTACACTCTACAATCTATACCCTACACTCTATACCCTACACTCTATACCCTACAGTCTATACTCTACACTCTATACCCTACACTCTACACTCTATACCTTACACTCTACACTCTATTCCCTACACTCTATACCCTACACTCTATACCCTACACTCTATACCCTACACTCTATACCCTACACTCTACACCCTACACTCTATACCCTACACTCTATACCATACACTCTATACCCTACACTCTACACTCTATACCCTACACTCTACACCCTACACTCTATACCCTACACTCTAATCCCTACACTCTACTCTCTATACCCTACACTCTATACCCTACACTCTACACTCTATACCTTACACTCTACACTCTATTCCCTACACTCTATACCCTACACTCTATACCCTACACTCTATACCCTACACTCTATACCCTACACTCTACACCCTACACTCTATACCCTACACTCTATACCATACACTCTATACCCTACACTCTACACTCTATACCCTACACTCTACACCCTACACTCTATACCCTACACTCTATACCCTACACTCTACACTCTCTACCCTACACTCTATGCCCTGCACTCTATACCCTACACTCTATACCCTACACTCTACACTCTATACCCTACACTCTACACTCTATACCCTACACTCTATACCCTACACTCTATACCCTACACTCTATACCCTACACTCTATACCCTACACTCTATACCCTACACTCTACACTCTATACCCTACACTCTACACTCTATACCCTACACTCTATACCCTACACTCTATACCCTACACTCTACACCCCACACTCTATACCCTACACTCTATACCATACACTCTATACCCTACACTCTACACTCTATACCCTACACTCTACACCCTACACTCTATACACTACACTCTAATCCCTACACTCTACACTCTATACCCTACACTCTATACCCTACACTCTATACCCTACACTCTACACTCTCTACCCTACACTTTCTACCCTACACTCTATACCCTACACTCTATACCCTACACTCTACACTCTATACCCTACACTCTACACTCTATACCCTACACTCTATACCCTACACTCTACACCCTACACTCTATACCCTACACTCTACACTCTATGCCCTACACTCTACACTCTATACCCTACACTCTACACTCTATACCCTACACTCTACACTCTATACCCTACACTCTATACCCTACACTCTATACCCTACACTCTATACCCTACACTCTACACTCTATGCCCTACACTCTACACTCTATACCTTACACTCTACACTCTATTCCCTACACTCTATACCCTACACTCTATACCCTACACTCTATACCCTACACTCTACACCCCACACTATATACCCTACACTCTATACCATACACTCTATACCCTACACTCTACACTCTATACACTACACTCTACACCCTACACTCTATACACTACACTCTAATCCCTACACTCTACACTCTATACCCTACACTCTATACCCTACACTCAATACCCTACACTCTACACTCTCTACCCTACACTCTCTACCCTACACTCTATACCCTACACTCTATACCCTACACTCTATACCCTACACTCTACACTCTATACCCTACACTCTATACCCTACACTCTATACCCTACACTCTACACTCTATGCCCTACACTCTACACTCTATACCCTACACTCTATACCCTACACTCTATACCCTACACTCTACACTCTATACCCTACACTCTATACCCTACACTCTATACCCTACACTCTACACTCTATACCCTACACTCTATACCCTACACTCTATACCCTACACTCTATACCCTACACTCTATGCCCTACACTCTATACCCTACACTCTATACCCTACACTCTATACCCTACACTTTATACCCTACACTCTATACCCTACACTCTACACTCTATACCCTACACTCTATACCCTACACTCTATACCCTACACTCTACACTCTATACCCTACACTCTATACCCTACACTCTATACCCTACACTCTACACTCTATACCCTACACTCTATACCCTACACTCTATACCCTACACTCTATACCCTACACTCTATACCCTACACTCTACACTCTATACCCTACACTCTATACCCTACACTCTACACTCTATACCCTACACTCTATACCCTACACTCTATGCCCTACACTCTATACCCTACACTCTATACCCTACACTCTATACCCTACACTCTACACTCTCTACCCTACACTCTATACCCTACACTCTATACCCTACACTCTAATCCCTACACTCTACACTCTATACCCTACACTCTATACCCTACACTCTACACTCTATACATTACACTCTACACTCTATTCCCTACACTCTATACCCTACACTCTATACCCTTCACTCTATACCCTACTCTCTATACCCTACACTCTACACCCTACACTCTATACCCTACACTCTATACCATACACTCTATACCCTACACTCTACACTCTATACCCTACACTCTACACCCTACACTCTATACCCTACACTCTAATCCCTACACTCTACACTCTATACCCTACATTTCTATACCCTACACTCTATACCCTACACTCTACACTCTCTACACTACACTCTATACCCTACACTCTATACCCTACACTCTATACCCTACACTCTACACTCTATACCCTACACTCTACACTCTATACCCTACACTCTATACCCTACACAATATACCCTACACTCTATACCCTACACTCTATACCCTACACTCTACACTCTATGCCCTACACTCTACACTCTATACCCTACACTCTACACTCTATACCCTACACTCTATACCCTACACTCTATACCCTACACTCTACGCCCTACACTCTACACTCTATACCTTACACTCAACACTCTATTCCCTACACTCTATACCCTACACTCTATACCCTACACTCTATACCCTACACTCTATACCCTACACTCTACACCCTACACTCTATAACCTACACTCTATACCATACACTCTATACCCTACACTCTACACTCTATGCCCTACACTCTACACCCTACACTCTCTACCCTACACTCTAATCCCTACACTCTACACTCTATACCCTACACTCTATACCCTACACTCTATACCCTACACTCTACACTCTCTACACTGCACTCTCTACCCTACACTCTATACCCTACACTCTATACCCTACACTCTACACTCTATACCCTACACTCTACACTCTATACCCTACACTCTATACCCTACACTCTATACCCTACACTCTACACTCTATGCCCTACACTCTACACTCTATACCCTACACTCTATACCCTACACTCTATATCCTACACTCTACACTCTATACCCTACACTCTATACCCTACACTCTATGCCCTACACTCTATACCCTACACTCTATACCCTACACTCTATACCCTACACTCTACACTCTATACCCTACACTCTATACCCTACACTCTATACCCTACACTCTACACTCTATACCCTACACTCTATACCCTACACTCTATACCCTACACTCTATGCCCTACACTCTATACCCTACACTCTATACCCTACACTCTATACCCTACACTCTTTACCCTACACTCTACACTCTATACCCTACACTCTATACCCTACACTCTATACCCTACTCTCTACACTCTATACCCTACACTCTATACCCTACACTCTATACCCTACACTCTACACTCTATACCCAACACTCTATACCCTACACTCTATACCCTACACTCTATACCCTACTCTCTACACTCTATACCCTACACTCTATACCCTACACTCTATACCCTACACTCTACACTCTATACCCTACACTCTATACCCTACACTCTACACTCTATACCTTACACTCTACACTCTATTCCATACACTCTATACCCTACACTCTATACCCTACACTCTATACCCTACACTCTATACCCAACACTCTACACCCTACACTCTATACCCTACACTCTATACCATACACTCTATACCCTACACTCTATACTCTATACCCTACACTCTACACTCTATACCCTACACTCTATATCCTACACTCTATACCCTACACTCTATACCCTACACTCTATACCCTACACTCTACACTCTATACCCTACACTCTACACTCTATACCCTACACTCTATATCCTACACTCTATACCCTACACTCTATACCCTACACTCTATACCCTACACTCTGCACTCTATACCCTACACTCTATACCCTACACTCTACACCCTACACTCTATACCCTACACTCTATGCCCTACACTCTATACCCTACACTCTATACCATACACTCTATACCCTACACTCTACACTCTATACCCTACACTCTATACCCTACACTCTACACCCTACACTCTATACCCTACACTCTATACCCTACACTCTATACCCTACACTCTAATCCCTACACTCTACACTCTATACCCTACACTCCATACCCTACACTCTATACCCTACACTCTACACTCTATACCCTACACTATATATCCTACACTCTACACTCTATACCATACACTCTATACCCTACACGCTATACCCTACACTCTATACCCTACACTCTACACCCTACACTCTATACCCTACACTCTATACCCTACACTCTATACCCTAAACTCTACACCCTACACTCTATACCCTACACTCTATACCATACACTCTATACCCTACACTCTACACTCTATACCCTACACTCCACATCCTACACTCTATACCCTACACTCTAATCCCGACACTCTACACTCTATACCCTACACTCTATACCCTACACTCTACACTCTCTACCCTACACTCTATACCCTACACTGTATAACATACACTCTATACCCTACACTCTATACCCTACACTCTATACCCTACACTCTATACCATACACTCTATAGCATACACTCTATACCCTACACTCTACACTCTATACCCTACACTCTATACCCTACACTCTACACCCTGCATTCTATACCCTACACACTATAGCCTACACTCTACACTCTATACCCTACACTCTATACCCTACACTCTATACCCTACACTCTATACCCTACACTCTACACTCTATACCCTACATCCTATAGCCTACACTCTACAATCTATACCCTACACTCTATACCCTACACTCTATACCCTACAGTCTATACCCTACACTCTATACCCTACACTCTACACTCTATACCTTACACTCTACACTCTATACCCTACACTCTACACCCTACACTCTATACCCTACACTCTATACCATACACTCTATACCATACATTCTACACTCTATACCCTACACCCTACACTCTATACCCTACACTCTAATCCCTACACTCTACACTCTATACCCTACACTCTATACCCTACACTCTACACTCTATACCTTACACTCTACACTCTATTCCCTACACTCTATACCCTACACTCTATACCCTACACTCTATACCCTACACTCTATACCCTACACTCTACACCCTACACTCTATACCCTACACTCTATACCATACACTCAATACCCTACACTCTACACTCTATACCCTACACTCTACACCCTACACTCTATACCCTACACTCCAATCCCTACACTCTACACTCTATACCCTACACTCTATACCCTACACTCTACACTCTCTACCCTACACTCTATACCCTACACTCTATACCCTACACTCTACACTCTATACCCTACACTCTACACTCTATACCCTACAGTCTATACCCTACACTCTATACCCTACACTCTATACCCTACACTCTACACTCTATGCCCTACACTCTACACTCTATACCCTACACTCTACACTCTATACCCTACACTCTACACTCTATACCCTACACTCTATACCCTACACTCTATACCCTACACTCTATACCCTACACTCTACACTCTATGCCCTACACTCTACACTCTATACCTTACACTCTACACTCTATACCCTACACTCTATACCCTACACTCTATACCCTACACTCTACACTCTATTCCCTACACTCTATACCCTACACTCTATACCCTACACTCTATACCCTACACTCTACACCCTACACTCTATACCCTACACTCTATACCATACACTCTATACCCTACACTCTACACTCTATACCCTACACTCTACACCCTACACTCTATACCCTACACTCTAATCCCTACACTCTATACTCTATACCCTACACTCTATACCCTACACTCTACACCCTACACTCTACACTCTCTACCCTACACTCTCTACCCTACACTCTATACCCTACACTCTATACCCTACACTCTACACTCTATACCCTACACTCTACACTCTATACCCTACACTCTATACCCTACACTCTATACCCTACACTCTACACTCTGTGCCCTACACTCTACACTCTATACCCTACACTCTATACCCTACACTATATACCCTACACTCTACACTCTATACCCTACACTCTATACCCTACACTCTATACCCTACACTCTACACTCTATACCCTACACTCTATACCCTACACTCAATGCCCTACACTCTATACCCTACACTCTATACCCTACACTCTATACCCTACACTCTATACCCTACACTCTATACCCTACACTCTACACTCTATACCCTATACTCTATACCCTACACTCTATACCCTACACTCTACACTCTATACCCTACACTCTATACCCTACACTCTATACCCTACACTCTACACTCTATACCCTACACTCTATACCCTACACTCTATGCCCTACACTCTATTCCCTACACTCTATACCCTACACTCTACACCCTACACTCTACACCATACACTCTATAGCATACACTCTATACCCTACACTCTACACTCTATACCCTACACTCTATACCCTACACTCTATACCCTACACTCTACACTCTCTACCCTACACTCTATACCCTACACTCTATAACGTACACTCTATACCCTACACTCTATACCCTACACTCTATACCATACACTCTACACTCTATACCCTACACTCTATAGCCTACACTCTATACCATACACTCTACACTCTATACCCTACACTCTACACTCTATACCCTACACTCTACACTCTATACCCTACATTCTATACCCTACACTCTATGCCCTACACTCTATACCCTACACTCTACACTCTATGCCCTACACTCTACACTCTATACCCTACACTCTACACTCTATACCCTACACTCTACACTCTATACCCTACACTCTATACCCTACACTCTATACCCTACACTCTATACCCTACACTCTACACTCTATGCCCTACACTCTACACCCTACACTCTACACCATACACTCTATAGCATACACTCTATACCCTACACTCTACACTCTATACCCTACACTCTATACCCTACACTCTACACCCTGCACTCTATACCCTACACACTATACCCTACACTCTTCACTCTATACCCTACACTCTATACCCTACACTCTATACCCTACACTCTATACCCTACACTCTACACCCCACACTCTATACCCTAAACTCTATACCATACACTCTATACCCTACACTCTACACTCTATACACTACACTCTACACCCTACACTCTACACCATACACTCTATAGCATACACTCTATACCCTACACTCTACACTCTATACCCTACACTCTATACCCTACACTCTACACCCTGCACTCTATACCCTACACACTATACCCTACACTCTACACTCTATACCCTACACTCTATACCCTACACTCTATACCCTAGACTCTACACTCTATACCCTACACTATATAGCCTACACTCTACAATCTATACCCTACACTCTATACCCTACACTCTATACCCTACAGTCTATACTCTACACTCTATACCCTACACTCTACACTCTATACCTTACACTCTACACTCTATTCCCTACACTCTATACCCTACACTCTATACCCTACACTCTATACCCTACACTCTATACCCTACACTCTACACCCTACACTCTATACCCTACACTCTATACCATACACTCTATACCCTACACTCTACACTCTATACCCTACACTCTATACCCTACACTCTATACCCTACACTCTATACCCTACACTCTATACCCTACACTCTACACTCTATGCCCTACACTCTACACTCTATACCTTACACTCTACACTCTATTCCCTACACTCTATACCCTACACTCTATACCCTACACTCTACACCCCACACTCTATACCCTACAATCTATACCATACACTCTATACCCTACACTCTACACTCTATACACTACACTCTACACCCTACACTCTACACCATACACTCTATAGCATACACTCTATACCCTACACTCTACACTCTATACCCTACACTCTATACCCTACACTCTATACCCTACACTCTACACTCTCTACCCAACACTCTATACCCTACACTCTATAACGTACACTCTATACCCTACACTCTATACCCTACACTCTATACCATACACTCTACACTCTATACCCTACACTCTATAGCCTACACTCTATACCATACACTCTACACTCTATACCCTACACTCTACACTCTATACCCTACACTCTACACTCTATACCCTACATTCTATACCCTACACTCTATACCCTACACTCTATACCCTACACTCTACACTCTATGCCCTACACTCTACACTCTATACCCTACACTCTACACTCTATACCCTACACTCTACACTCTATACCCTACACTCTATACCCTACACTCTATACCCTACACTCTATACCCTACACTCTACACTCTATGCCCTACACTCTACACTCTATACCTTACACTCTACACTCTATTCCCTACACTCTATACCCTACTCTCTACACCCTGCACTCTATACCCTACACACTATACCCTACACTCTACACTCTATACCCTACACTCTATACCCTACACTCTATGCCCTACACTCTATACCCTACACTCTACACTCTATACCCTACACTCTATAGCCTACATTCTACAATCTATACCCTACACTCTATACCCTACACTCTATACCCTACAGTCTATACCCTACACTCTATACCCTACACTCTACACTCTATACCTTACACTCTACACTCTATTCCCTACACTCTATACCCTACACTCTATACCCTACACTCTATACCCTACACTCTATACCCTACACTCTACACCCTACACTCTATACCCTACACTCTATACCATACACTCTATACCCTACACTCTACACTCTATACCCTACACTCTACACCCTACACTCTATACCCTACACTCTAATCCCTACACTCTACTCTCTATACCCTACACTCTATACCCTACACTCTACACCTTACACTCTACACTCTATTCCCTACACTCTATACCCTACACTCTATACCCTACACTCTACACCCTACACTCTATACCCTACACTCTATACCATACACTCTATACCCTACACTCTACACTCTATACCCTACACTCTACACCCTACACTCTATACCCTACACTCTATACCCTACACTCAACACTCTCTACCCTACACTCTATACCCTGCACTCTATACCCTACACTCTATACCCTACACTCTACACTCTATACCCTATACTCTACACTCTATACCCTACACTCTATACCCTACACTCTATACCCTACACTCTATACCCTACACTCTACACTCTATACCCTACACTCTACACTCTATACCCTACACTCTACACTCTATACCCTACACTCTATACCCTACACTCTATACCCTACACTCTATAACCTACACTCTACACTCTATGCCCTACACTCTACACTCTATACCTTACACTCTACACTCTATTCCCTACACTCTATACCCTACACTCTATACCCTACACTCTATACCCTACACTCTACACCCCACACTCTATACCCTACACTCTATACCATACACTCTATACCCTACACTCTACACTCTATACCCTACACTCTACACCCTACACTCTATACACTACACTCTAATCCCTACACTCTACACTCTATACCCTACACTCTATACCCTACACTCTATACCCTACACTCTACACTCTCTACCCTACACTCTCTACCCTACACTCTATACCCTACACTCTATACCCTACACTCTACACTCTATACCCTACACTCTATACCCTACACTCTATACCCTACACTCTATACCCTACACTCTATACCCTACACTCTATACCCTACACTCTACACTCTAATCCCTACACTCTACACTCTATACCCTACACTCTATACCCTACACTCTATACCCTACACTCTACACTCTCTACCCTACACTCTCTACCCTACACTCTATACCCTACACTCTATACCCTACACTCTACACTCTATACCCTACACTCTATACCCTACACTCTATACCCTACACTCTATTCCCTACACTCTATACCCTACACTCTATACCCTACACTCTACACCCCACACTCTATACCCTACAATCTATACCATACACTCTATACCCTACACTCTACACTCTATACACTACACTCTACACCCTACACTCTACACCATACACTTTATAGCATACACTCTATACCCTACACTCTACACTCTATACCCTACACTCTATACCCTACACTCTATACACTACACTCTACACTCTCTACCCTACACTCTATACCCTACACTCTATAACGTACACTCTATACCCTACACTCTATACCCTACACTCTATACCATACACTCTACACTCTATACCCTACACTCTATAGCCTACACTCTATACCATACACTCTACACTCTATACCCTACACTCTACACTCTATACCCTACACTCTACACTCTATACCCTACATTCTATACCCTACACTCTATACCCTACACTCTATACCCTACACTCTACACTCTATGCCCTACACTCTACACTCTATACCCTACACTCTACACTCTATACCCTACACTCTACACTCTATACCCTACACTCTATACCCTACACTCTATACCCTACACTCTATACCCTACACTCTACACTCTATGCCCTACACTCTACACTCTATACCTTACACTCTACACTCTATTCCCTACACTCTATACCCTACACTCTATACCCTACACTCTATACCCTACACTCTACACCCCACACTCTATACCCTAAACTCTATACCATACACTCTATACCCTACACTCTACACTCTATACACTACACTCTACACCCTACACTCTACACCATACACTCTATAGCATACACTCTATACCCTACACTCTACACTCTATACCCTACACTCTATACCCTACACTCTACACCCTGCACTCTATACCCTACACACTATACCCTACACTCTACACTCTATACCCTACACTCTATACCCTACACTCTATACCCTACACTCTATACCCTACACTCTACACTCTATACCCTACACTATATAGCCTACACTCTACAATCTATACCCTACACTCTATACCCTACACTCTATACCCTACAGTCTATACTCTACACTCTATACCCTACACTCTACACTCTATACCTTACACTCTACACTCTATTCCCTACACTCTATACCCTACACTCTATACCCTACACTATATACCCTACACTCTATACCCTACACTCTACACCCTACACTCTATACCCTACACTCTATACCATACACTCTATACCCTACACTCTACACTCTATACCCTACACTCTACACCCTACACTCTATACCCTACACTCTAATCCCTACACTCTACTCTCTATACCCTACACTCTATACCCTACACTCTACACTCTATACCTTACACTCTACACTCTATTCCCTACACTCTATACCCTACACTCTATACCCTACACTCTATACCCTACACTCTATACCCTACACTCTACACCCTACACTCTATACCCTACACTCTATACCATACACTCTATACCCTACACTCTACACTCTATACCCTACACTCTACACCCTACACTCTATACCCTACACTCTATACCCTACACTCTACACTCTCTACCCTACACTCTATGCCCTGCACTCTATACCCTACACTCTATACCCTACACTCTACACTCTATACCCTACACTCTAAACTCTATACCCTACACTCTATACCCTACACTCTACACCCCACACTCTATACCCTACACTCTATACCATACACTCTATACCCTACACTCTACACTCTATACCCTACACTCTACACCCTACACTCTATACCACTACACTCTAATCCCTACACTCTACACTCTATACCCTACACTCTATACCCTACACTCTATACCCTACACTCTACACTCTCTACCCTACACTCTCTACCCTACACTCTATACCCTACACTCTATACCCTACACTCTACACTCTATACCCTACACTCTACACTCTATACCCTACACTCTATACCCTACACTCTATACCCTACACTCTATACCCTACACTCTACACTCTATGCCCTACACTCTACACTCTATACCCTACACTCTACACTCTATACCCTACACTCTACACTCTATACCCTACACTCTATTCCCTACACTCTATACCCTACACTCTATACCCTACACTCTACACCCCACACTCTATACCCTACAATCTATACCATACACTCTATACCCTACACTCTACACTCTATACACTACACTCTACACCCTACACTCTACACCATACACTCTATAGCATACACTCTATACCCTACACTCTACACTCTATACCCTACACTCTATACCCTACACTCTATACACTACACTCTACACTCTCTACCCTACACTCTATACCCTACACTCTATAACGTACACTCTATACCCTACACTCTATACCCTACACTCTATACCATACACTCTACACTCTATACCCTACACTCTATAGCCTACACTCTATACCATACACTCTACACTCTATACCCTACACTCTACACTCTATACCCTACACTCTACACTCTATACCCTACATTCTATACCCTACACTCTATACCCTACACTCTATACCCTACACTCTACACTCTATGCCCTACACTCTACACTCTATACCCTACACTCTACACTCTATACCCTACACTCTACACTCTATACCCTACACTCTATACCCTACACTCTATACCCTACACTCTATACCCTACACTCTACACTCTATGCCCTACACTCTACACTCTATACCTTACACTCTACACTCTATTCCCTACACTCTATACCCTACACTCTATACCCTACACTCTATACCCTACACTCTACACCCCACACTCTATACCCTAAACTCTATACCATACACTCTATACCCTACACTCTACACTCTATACCCTACACTCTACACCCTACACTCTATACACTACACTCTAATCCCTACACTCTACACTCTATACCCTACACTCTATACCCTACACTCTATACCCTACACTCTACACTCTCTACCCTACACTCTCTACCCTACACTCTATACCCTACACTCTATACCCTACACTCTACACTCTATACCCTACACTCTACACTCTATACCCTACACTCTATACCCTACACTCTATACCCTACACTCTATACCCTACAATCTACACTCTATGCCCTACACTCTACACTCTATACCCTACACTCTACACTCTATACCCTACACTCTACACTCTATACCCTACACTCTATACCCTACACTCTATACCCTACACTCTATACCCTACACTCTACACTCTATGCCCTACACTCTACACTCTATACCTTACACTCTACACTCTATTCCCTACACTCTATACCCTACACTCTATACCCTACACTCTATACCCTACACTCTACACCCCACACTATATACCCTACACTCTATACCATACACTCTATACCCTACACTCTACACTCTATACACTACACTCTACACCCTACACTCTATACACTACACTCTAATCCCTACACTCTACACTCTATACCCTACACTCTATACCCTACACTCAATACCCTACACTCTACACTCTCTACCCTACACTCTCTACCCTACACTCTATACCCTACACTCTATACCCTACACTCTATACCCTACACTCTACACTCTATACCCTACACTCTATACCCTACACTCTATACCCTACACTCTACACTCTATGCCCTACACTCTACACTCTATACCCTACACTCTATACCCTACACTCTATACCCTACACTCTACACTCTATACCCTACACTCTATACCCTACACTCTATACCCTACACTCTACACTCTATACCCTACACTCTATACCCTACACTCTATACCCTACACTCTATACCCTACACTCTATGCCCTACACTCTATACCCTACACTCTATACCCTACACTCTATACCCTACACTTTATACCCTACACTCTATACCCTACACTCTACACTCTATACCCTACACTCTATACCCTACACTCTATACCCTACACTCTACACTCTATACCCTACACTCTATACCCTACACTCTATACCCTACACTCTACACTCTATACCCTACACTCTATACCCTACACTCTATACCCTACACTCTATACCCTACACTCTATACCCTACACTCTACACTCTATACCCTACACTCTATACCCTACACTCTACACTCTATACCCTACACTCTATACCCTACACTCTATGCCCTACACTCTATACCCTACACTCTATACCCTACACTCTATACCCTACACTCTACACTCTCTACCCTACACTCTATACCCTACACTCTATACCCTACACTCTAATCCCTACACTCTACACTCTATACCCTACACTCTATACCCTACACTCTACACTCTATACATTACACTCTACACTCTATTCCCTACACTCTATACCCTACACTTTATACCCTACACTCTATACCCTACTCTCTATACCCTACACTCTACACCCTACACTCTATACCCTACACTCTATACCATACACTCTATACCCTACACTCTACACTCTATACCCTACACTCTACACCCTACACTCTATACCCTACACTCTAATCCCTACACTCTACACTCTATACCCTACATTTCTATACCCTACACTCTATACCCTACACTCTACACTCTCTACACTACACTCTATACCCTACACTCTATACCCTACACTCTATACCCTACACTCTACACTCTATACCCTACACTCTACACTCTATACCCTACACTCTATACCCTACACAATATACCCTACACTCTATACCCTACACTCTACACTCTATGCCCTACACTCTACACTCTATACCCTACACTCTACACTCTATACCCTACACTCTATACCCTACACTCTATACCCTACACTCTACGCCCTACACTCTACACTCTATACCTTACACTCAACACTCTATTCCCTACACTCTATACCCTACACTCTATACCCTACACTCTATACCCTACACTCTATACCCTACACTCTACACCCTACACTCTATAACCTACACTCTATACCATACACTCTATACCCTACACTCTACACTCTATGCCCTACACTCTACACCCTACACTCTCTACCCTACACTCTAATCCCTACACTCTACACTCTATACCCTACACTCTATACCCTACACTCTATACCCTACACTCTACACTCTCTACACTGCACTCTCTACCCTACACTCTATACCCTACACTCTATACCCTACACTCTACACTCTATACCCTACACTCTACACTCTATACCCTACACTCTATACCCTACACTCTATACCCTACACTCTACACTCTATATCCTACACTCTATAGCCTACACTCTATACCATACACTCTACACTCTATACCCTACACTCTACACTCTATACCCTACACTCTACACTCTATACCCTACATTCTATACCCTACACTCTATACCCTACACTCTATACCCTACACTCTACACTCTATGCCCTACACTCTACACTCTATACCCTACACTCTACACTCTATACCCTACACTCTACACTCTATACCCTACACTCTATACCCTACACTCTATACCCTACACTCTATACCCTACACTCTACACTCTATGCCCTACACTCTACACTCTATACCTTACACTCTACACTCTATTCCCTACACTCTATACCCTACACTCTATACCCTACACTCTATACCCTACACTCTACACCCCACACTCTATACCCTAAACTCTATACCATACACTCTATACCCTACACTCTACACTCTATACACTACACTCTACACCCTACACTCTACACCATACACTCTATAGCATACACTCTATACCCTACACTCTACACTCTATACCCTACACTCTATACCCTACACTCTACACCCTGCACTCTATACCCTACACACTATACCCTACACTCTACACTCTATACCCTACACTCTATACCCTACACTCTATACCCTACACTCTATACCCTACACTCTACACTCTATACCCTACACTATATAGCCTACACTCTACAATCTATACCCTACACTCTATACCCTACACTCTATACCCTACAGTCTATACTCTACACTCTATACCCTACACTCTACACTCTATACCTTACACTCTACACTCTATTCCCTACACTCTATACCCTACACTCTATACCCTACACTCTATACCCTACACTCTATACCCTACACTCTACACCCTACACTCTATACCCTACACTCTATACCATACACTCTATACCCTACACTCTACACTCTATACCCTACACTCTACACCCTACACTCTATACCCTACACTCTAATCCCTACACTCTACTCTCTATACCCTACACTCTATACCCTACACTCTACACTCTATACCTTACACTCTACACTCTATTCCCTACACTCTATACCCTACACTCTATACCCTACACTCTATACCCTACACTCTATACCCTACACTCTACACCCTACACTCTATACCCTACACTCTATACCATACACTCTATACCCTACACTCTACACTCTATACCCTACACTCTACACCCTACACTCTATACCCTACACTCTATACCCTACACTCTACACTCTCTACCCTACACTCTATGCCCTGCACTCTATACCCTACACTCTATACCCTACACTCTACACTCTATACCCTACACTCTACACTCTATACCCTACACTCTATACCCTACACTCTATACCCTACACTCTATACCCTACACTCTATACCCTACACTCTATACCCTACACTCTACACTCTATACCCTACACTCTACACTCTATACCCTACACTCTATACCCTACACTCTATACCCTACACTCTACACCCCACACTCTATACCCTACACTCTATACCATACACTCTATACCCTACACTCTACACTCTATACCCTACACTCTACACCCTACACTCTATACACTACACTCTAATCCCTACACTCTACACTCTATACCCTACACTCTATACCCTACACTCTATACCCTACACTCTACACTCTCTACCCTACACTTTCTACCCTACACTCTATACCCTACACTCTATACCCTACACTCTACACTCTATACCCTACACTCTACACTCTATACCCTACACTCTATACCCTACACTCTACACCCTACACTCTATACCCTACACTCTACACTCTATGCCCTACACTCTACACTCTATACCCTACACTCTACACTCTATACCCTACACTCTACACTCTATACCCTACACTCTATACCCTACACTCTATACCCTACACTCTATACCCTACACTCTACACTCTATGCCCTACACTCTACACTCTATACCTTACACTCTACACTCTATTCCCTACACTCTATACCCTACACTCTATACCCTACACTCTATACCCTACACTCTACACCCCACACTATATACCCTACACTCTATACCATACACTCTATACCCTACACTCTACACTCTATACACTACACTCTACACCCTACACTCTATACACTACACTCTAATCCCTACACTCTACACTCTATACCCTACACTCTATACCCTACACTCAATACCCTACACTCTACACTCTCTACCCTACACTCTCTACCCTACACTCTATACCCTACACTCTATACCCTACACTCTATACCCTACACTCTACACTCTATACCCTACACTCTATACCCTACACTCTATACCCTACACTCTACACTCTATGCCCTACACTCTACACTCTATACCCTACACTCTATACCCTACACTCTATACCCTACACTCTACACTCTATACCCTACACTCTATACCCTACACTCTATACCCTACACTCTACACTCTATACCCTACACTCTATACCCTACACTCTATACCCTACACTCTATACCCTACACTCTATGCCCTACACTCTATACCCTACACTCTATACCCTACACTCTATACCCTACACTTTATACCCTACACTCTATACCCTACACTCTACACTCTATACCCTACACTCTATACCCTACACTCTATACCCTACACTCTACACTCTATACCCTACACTCTATACCCTACACTCTATACCCTACACTCTACACTCTATACCCTACACTCTATACCCTACACTCTATACCCTACACTCTATACCCTACACTCTATACCCTACACTCTACACTCTATACCCTACACTCTATACCCTACACTCTACACTCTATACCCTACACTCTATACCCTACACTCTATGCCCTACACTCTATACCCTACACTCTATACCCTACACTCTATACCCTACACTCTACACTCTCTACCCTACACTCTATACCCTACACTCTATACCCTACACTCTAATCCCTACACTCTACACTCTATACCCTACACTCTATACCCTACACTCTACACTCTATACATTACACTCTACACTCTATTCCCTACACTCTATACCCTACACTCTATACCCTTCACTCTATACCCTACTCTCTATACCCTACACTCTACACCCTACACTCTATACCCTACACTCTATACCATACACTCTATACCCTACACTCTACACTCTATACCCTACACTCTACACCCTACACTCTATACCCTACACTCTAATCCCTACACTCTACACTCTATACCCTACATTTCTATACCCTACACTCTATACCCTACACTCTACACTCTCTACACTACACTCTATACCCTACACTCTATACCCTACACTCTATACCCTACACTCTACACTCTATACCCTACACTCTACACTCTATACCCTACACTCTATACCCTACACAATATACCCTACACTCTATACCCTACACTCTATACCCTACACTCTACACTCTATGCCCTACACTCTACACTCTATACCCTACACTCTACACTCTATACCCTACACTCTATACCCTACACTCTATACCCTACACTCTACGCCCTACACTCTACACTCTATACCTTACACTCAACACTCTATTCCCTACACTCTATACCCTACACTCTATACCCTACACTCTATACCCTACACTCTATACCCTACACTCTACACCCTACACTCTATAACCTACACTCTATACCATACACTCTATACCCTACACTCTACACTCTATGCCCTACACTCTACACCCTACACTCTCTACCCTACACTCTAATCCCTACACTCTACACTCTATACCCTACACTCTATACCCTACACTCTATACCCTACACTCTACACTCTCTACACTGCACTCTCTACCCTACACTCTATACCCTACACTCTATACCCTACACTCTACACTCTATACCCTACACTCTACACTCTATACCCTACACTCTATACCCTACACTCTATACCCTACACTCTACACTCTATGCCCTACACTCTACACTCTATACCCTACACTCTATACCCTACACTCTATATCCTACACTCTACACTCTATACCCTACACTCTATACCCTACACTCTATGCCCTACACTCTATACCCTACACTCTATACCCTACACTCTATACCCTACACTCTACACTCTATACCCTACACTCTATACCCTACACTCTATACCCTACACTCTACACTCTATACCCTACACTCTATACCCTACACTCTATACCCTACACTCTATGCCCTACACTCTATACCCTACACTCTATACCCTACACTCTATACCCTACACTCTTTACCCTACACTCTACACTCTATACCCTACACTCTATACCCTACACTCTATACCCTACTCTCTACACTCTATACCCTACACTCTATACCCTACACTCTATACCCTACACTCTACACTCTATACCCAACACTCTATACCCTACACTCTATACCCTACACTCTATACCCTACTCTCTACACTCTATACCCTACACTCTATACCCTACACTCTATACCCTACACTCTACACTCTATACCCTACACTCTATACCCTACACTCTACACTCTATACCTTACACTCTACACTCTATTCCATACACTCTATACCCTACACTCTATACCCTACACTCTATACCCTACACTCTATACCCAACACTCTACACCCTACACTCTATACCCTACACTCTATACCATACACTCTATACCCTACACTCTATACTCTATACCCTACACTCTACACTCTATACCCTACACTCTATATCCTACACTCTATACCCTACACTCTATACCCTACACTCTATACCCTACACTCTACACTCTATACCCTACACTCTACACTCTATACCCTACACTCTATATCCTACACTCTATACCCTACACTCTATACCCTACACTCTATACCCTACACTCTGCACTCTATACCCTACACTCTATACCCTACACTCTACACCCTACACTCTATACCCTACACTCTATGCCCTACACTCTATACCCTACACTCTATACCATACACTCTATACCCTACACTCTACACTCTATACCCTACACTCTATACCCTACACTCTACACCCTACACTCTATACCCTACACTCTATACCCTACACTCTATACCCTACACTCTAATCCCTACACTCTACACTCTATACCCTACACTCCATACCCTACACTCTATACCCTACACTCTACACTCTATACCCTACACTATATATCCTACACTCTACACTCTATACCATACACTCTATACCCTACACGCTATACCCTACACTCTATACCCTACACTCTACACCCTACACTCTATACCCTACACTCTATACCCTACACTCTATACCCTAAACTCTACACCCTACACTCTATACCCTACACTCTATACCATACACTCTATACCCTACACTCTACACTCTATACCCTACACTCCACATCCTACACTCTATACCCTACACTCTAATCCCGACACTCTACACTCTATACCCTACACTCTATACCCTACACTCTACACTCTCTACCCTACACTCTATACCCTACACTGTATAACATACACTCTATACCCTACACTCTATACCCTACACTCTATACCCTACACTCTATACCATACACTCTATAGCATACACTCTATACCCTACACTCTACACTCTATACCCTACACTCTATACCCTACACTCTACACCCTGCATTCTATACCCTACACACTATAGCCTACACTCTACACTCTATACCCTACACTCTATACCCTACACTCTATACCCTACACTCTATACCCTACACTCTACACTCTATACCCTACATCCTATAGCCTACACTCTACAATCTATACCCTACACTCTATACCCTACACTCTATACCCTACAGTCTATACCCTACACTCTATACCCTACACTCTACACTCTATACCTTACACTCTACACTCTATACCCTACACTCTACACCCTACACTCTATACCCTACACTCTATACCATACACTCTATACCATACATTCTACACTCTATACCCTACACCCTACACTCTATACCCTACACTCTAATCCCTACACTCTACACTCTATACCCTACACTCTATACCCTACACTCTACACTCTATACCTTACACTCTACACTCTATTCCCTACACTCTATACCCTACACTCTATACCCTACACTCTATACCCTACACTCTATACCCTACACTCTACACCCTACACTCTATACCCTACACTCTATACCATACACTCAATACCCTACACTCTACACTCTATACCCTACACTCTACACCCTACACTCTATACCCTACACTCCAATCCCTACACTCTACACTCTATACCCTACACTCTATACCCTACACTCTACACTCTCTACCCTACACTCTATACCCTACACTCTATACCCTACACTCTACACTCTATACCCTACACTCTACACTCTATACCCTACAGTCTATACCCTACACTCTATACCCTACACTCTATACCCTACACTCTACACTCTATGCCCTACACTCTACACTCTATACCCTACACTCTACACTCTATACCCTACACTCTACACTCTATACCCTACACTCTATACCCTACACTCTATACCCTACACTCTATACCCTACACTCTACACTCTATGCCCTACACTCTACACTCTATACCTTACACTCTACACTCTATACCCTACACTCTATACCCTACACTCTATACCCTACACTCTACACTCTATTCCCTACACTCTATACCCTACACTCTATACCCTACACTCTATACCCTACACTCTACACCCTACACTCTATACCCTACACTCTATACCATACACTCTATACCCTACACTCTACACTCTATACCCTACACTCTACACCCTACACTCTATACCCTACACTCTAATCCCTACACTCTATACTCTATACCCTACACTCTATACCCTACACTCTACACCCTACACTCTACACTCTCTACCCTACACTCTCTACCCTACACTCTATACCCTACACTCTATACCCTACACTCTACACTCTATACCCTACACTCTACACTCTATACCCTACACTCTATACCCTACACTCTATACCCTACACTCTACACTCTGTGCCCTACACTCTACACTCTATACCCTACACTCTATACCCTACACTATATACCCTACACTCTACACTCTATACCCTACACTCTATACCCTACACTCTATACCCTACACTCTACACTCTATACCCTACACTCTATACCCTACACTCAATGCCCTACACTCTATACCCTACACTCTATACCCTACACTCTATACCCTACACTCTATACCCTACACTCTATACCCTACACTCTACACTCTATACCCTATACTCTATACCCTACACTCTATACCCTACACTCTACACTCTATACCCTACACTCTATACCCTACACTCTATACCCTACACTCTACACTCTATACCCTACACTCTATACCCTACACTCTATGCCCTACACTCTATTCCCTACACTCTATACCCTACACTCTACACCCTACACTCTACACCATACACTCTATAGCATACACTCTATACCCTACACTCTACACTCTATACCCTACACTCTATACCCTACACTCTATACCCTACACTCTACACTCTCTACCCTACACTCTATACCCTACACTCTATAACGTACACTCTATACCCTACACTCTATACCCTACACTCTATACCATACACTCTACACTCTATACCCTACACTCTATAGCCTACACTCTATACCATACACTCTACACTCTATACCCTACACTCTACACTCTATACCCTACACTCTACACTCTATACCCTACATTCTATACCCTACACTCTATGCCCTACACTCTATACCCTACACTCTACACTCTATGCCCTACACTCTACACTCTATACCCTACACTCTACACTCTATACCCTACACTCTACACTCTATACCCTACACTCTATACCCTACACTCTATACCCTACACTCTATACCCTACACTCTACACTCTATGCCCTACACTCTACACCCTACACTCTACACCATACACTCTATAGCATACACTCTATACCCTACACTCTACACTCTATACCCTACACTCTATACCCTACACTCTACACCCTGCACTCTATACCCTACACACTATACCCTACACTCTTCACTCTATACCCTACACTCTATACCCTACACTCTATACCCTACACTCTATACCCTACACTCTACACCCCACACTCTATACCCTAAACTCTATACCATACACTCTATACCCTACACTCTACACTCTATACACTACACTCTACACCCTACACTCTACACCATACACTCTATAGCATACACTCTATACCCTACACTCTACACTCTATACCCTACACTCTATACCCTACACTCTACACCCTGCACTCTATACCCTACACACTATACCCTACACTCTACACTCTATACCCTACACTCTATACCCTACACTCTATACCCTAGACTCTACACTCTATACCCTACACTATATAGCCTACACTCTACAATCTATACCCTACACTCTATACCCTACACTCTATACCCTACAGTCTATACTCTACACTCTATACCCTACACTCTACACTCTATACCTTACACTCTACACTCTATTCCCTACACTCTATACCCTACACTCTATACCCTACACTCTATACCCTACACTCTATACCCTACACTCTACACCCTACACTCTATACCCTACACTCTATACCATACACTCTATACCCTACACTCTACACTCTATACCCTACACTCTATACCCTACACTCTATACCCTACACTCTATACCCTACACTCTATACCCTACACTCTACACTCTATGCCCTACACTCTACACTCTATACCTTACACTCTACACTCTATTCCCTACACTCTATACCCTACACTCTATACCCTACACTCTACACCCCACACTCTATACCCTACAATCTATACCATACACTCTATACCCTACACTCTACACTCTATACACTACACTCTACACCCTACACTCTACACCATACACTCTATAGCATACACTCTATACCCTACACTCTACACTCTATACCCTACACTCTATACCCTACACTCTATACCCTACACTCTACACTCTCTACCCAACACTCTATACCCTACACTCTATAACGTACACTCTATACCCTACACTCTATACCCTACACTCTATACCATACACTCTACACTCTATACCCTACACTCTATAGCCTACACTCTATACCATACACTCTACACTCTATACCCTACACTCTACACTCTATACCCTACACTCTACACTCTATACCCTACATTCTATACCCTACACTCTATACCCTACACTCTATACCCTACACTCTACACTCTATGCCCTACACTCTACACTCTATACCCTACACTCTACACTCTATACCCTACACTCTACACTCTATACCCTACACTCTATACCCTACACTCTATACCCTACACTCTATACCCTACACTCTACACTCTATGCCCTACACTCTACACTCTATACCTTACACTCTACACTCTATTCCCTACACTCTATACCCTACTCTCTACACCCTGCACTCTATACCCTACACACTATACCCTACACTCTACACTCTATACCCTACACTCTATACCCTACACTCTATGCCCTACACTCTATACCCTACACTCTACACTCTATACCCTACACTCTATAGCCTACATTCTACAATCTATACCCTACACTCTATACCCTACACTCTATACCCTACAGTCTATACCCTACACTCTATACCCTACACTCTACACTCTATACCTTACACTCTACACTCTATTCCCTACACTCTATACCCTACACTCTATACCCTACACTCTATACCCTACACTCTATACCCTACACTCTACACCCTACACTCTATACCCTACACTCTATACCATACACTCTATACCCTACACTCTACACTCTATACCCTACACTCTACACCCTACACTCTATACCCTACACTCTAATCCCTACACTCTACTCTCTATACCCTACACTCTATACCCTACACTCTACACCTTACACTCTACACTCTATTCCCTACACTCTATACCCTACACTCTATACCCTACACTCTACACCCTACACTCTATACCCTACACTCTATACCATACACTCTATACCCTACACTCTACACTCTATACCCTACACTCTACACCCTACACTCTATACCCTACACTCTATACCCTACACTCAACACTCTCTACCCTACACTCTATACCCTGCACTCTATACCCTACACTCTATACCCTACACTCTACACTCTATACCCTATACTCTACACTCTATACCCTACACTCTATACCCTACACTCTATACCCTACACTCTATACCCTACACTCTACACTCTATACCCTACACTCTACACTCTATACCCTACACTCTACACTCTATACCCTACACTCTATACCCTACACTCTATACCCTACACTCTATAACCTACACTCTACACTCTATGCCCTACACTCTACACTCTATACCTTACACTCTACACTCTATTCCCTACACTCTATACCCTACACTCTATACCCTACACTCTATACCCTACACTCTACACCCCACACTCTATACCCTACACTCTATACCATACACTCTATACCCTACACTCTACACTCTATACCCTACACTCTACACCCTACACTCTATACACTACACTCTAATCCCTACACTCTACACTCTATACCCTACACTCTATACCCTACACTCTATACCCTACACTCTACACTCTCTACCCTACACTCTCTACCCTACACTCTATACCCTACACTCTATACCCTACACTCTACACTCTATACCCTACACTCTATACCCTACACTCTATACCCTACACTCTATACCCTACACTCTATACCCTACACTCTATACCCTACACTCTACACTCTATGCCCTACACTCTACACTCTATACCTTACACTCTACACTCTATTCCCTACACTCTATACCCTACACTCTATACCCTACACTCTACACCCCACACTCTATACCCTACAATCTATACCATACACTCTATACCCTACACTCTACACTCTATACACTACACTCTACACCCTACACTCTACACCATACACTTTATAGCATACACTCTATACCCTACACTCTACACTCTATACCCTACACTCTATACCCTACACTCTATACACTACACTCTACACTCTCTACCCTACACTCTATACCCTACACTCTATAACGTACACTCTATACCCTACACTCTATACCCTACACTCTATACCATACACTCTACACTCTATACCCTACACTCTATAGCCTACACTCTATACCATACACTCTACACTCTATACCCTACACTCTACACTCTATACCCTACACTCTACACTCTATACCCTACATTCTATACCCTACACTCTATACCCTACACTCTATACCCTACACTCTACACTCTATGCCCTACACTCTACACTCTATACCCTACACTCTACACTCTATACCCTACACTCTACACTCTATACCCTACACTCTATACCCTACACTCTATACCCTACACTCTATACCCTACACTCTACACTCTATGCCCTACACTCTACACTCTATACCTTACACTCTACACTCTATTCCCTACACTCTATACCCTACACTCTATACCCTACACTCTATACCCTACACTCTACACCCCACACTCTATACCCTAAACTCTATACCATACACTCTATACCCTACACTCTACACTCTATACACTACACTCTACACCCTACACTCTACACCATACACTCTATAGCATACACTCTATACCCTACACTCTACACTCTATACCCTACACTCTATACCCTACACTCTACACCCTGCACTCTATACCCTACACACTATACCCTACACTCTACACTCTATACCCTACACTCTATACCCTACACTCTATACCCTACACTCTATACCCTACACTCTACACTCTATACCCTACACTATATAGCCTACACTCTACAATCTATACCCTACACTCTATACCCTACACTCTATACCCTACAGTCTATACTCTACACTCTATACCCTACACTCTACACTCTATACCTTACACTCTACACTCTATTCCCTACACTCTATACCCTACACTCTATACCCTACACTATATACCCTACACTCTATACCCTACACTCTACACCCTACACTCTATACCCTACACTCTATACCATACACTCTATACCCTACACTCTACACTCTATACCCTACACTCTACACCCTACACTCTATACCCTACACTCTAATCCCTACACTCTACTCTCTATACCCTACACTCTATACCCTACACTCTACACTCTATACCTTACACTCTACACTCTATTCCCTACACTCTATACCCTACACTCTATACCCTACACTCTATACCCTACACTCTATACCCTACACTCTACACCCTACACTCTATACCCTACACTCTATACCATACACTCTATACCCTACACTCTACACTCTATACCCTACACTCTACACCCTACACTCTATACCCTACACTCTATACCCTACACTCTACACTCTCTACCCTACACTCTATGCCCTGCACTCTATACCCTACACTCTATACCCTACACTCTACACTCTATACCCTACACTCTAAACTCTATACCCTACACTCTATACCCTACACTCTACACCCCACACTCTATACCCTACACTCTATACCATACACTCTATACCCTACACTCTACACTCTATACCCTACACTCTACACCCTACACTCTATACCACTACACTCTAATCCCTACACTCTACACTCTATACCCTACACTCTATACCCTACACTCTATACCCTACACTCTACACTCTCTACCCTACACTCTCTACCCTACACTCTATACCCTACACTCTATACCCTACACTCTACACTCTATACCCTACACTCTACACTCTATACCCTACACTCTATACCCTACACTCTATACCCTACACTCTATACCCTACACTCTACACTCTATGCCCTACACTCTACACTCTATACCCTACACTCTACACTCTATACCCTACACTCTACACTCTATACCCTACACTCTATTCCCTACACTCTATACCCTACACTCTATACCCTACACTCTACACCCCACACTCTATACCCTACAATCTATACCATACACTCTATACCCTACACTCTACACTCTATACACTACACTCTACACCCTACACTCTACACCATACACTCTATAGCATACACTCTATACCCTACACTCTACACTCTATACCCTACACTCTATACCCTACACTCTATACACTACACTCTACACTCTCTACCCTACACTCTATACCCTACACTCTATAACGTACACTCTATACCCTACACTCTATACCCTACACTCTATACCATACACTCTACACTCTATACCCTACACTCTATAGCCTACACTCTATACCATACACTCTACACTCTATACCCTACACTCTACACTCTATACCCTACACTCTACACTCTATACCCTACATTCTATACCCTACACTCTATACCCTACACTCTATACCCTACACTCTACACTCTATGCCCTACACTCTACACTCTATACCCTACACTCTACACTCTATACCCTACACTCTACACTCTATACCCTACACTCTATACCCTACACTCTATACCCTACACTCTATACCCTACACTCTACACTCTATGCCCTACACTCTACACTCTATACCTTACACTCTACACTCTATTCCCTACACTCTATACCCTACACTCTATACCCTACACTCTATACCCTACACTCTACACCCCACACTCTATACCCTAAACTCTATACCATACACTCTATACCCTACACTCTACACTCTATACACTACACTCTACACCCTACACTCTACACCATACACTCTATAGCATACACTCTATACCCTACACTCTACACTCTATACCCTACACTCTATACCCTACACTCTACACCCTGCACTCTATACCCTACACACTATACCCTACACTCTACACTCTATACCCTACACTCTATACCCTACACTCTATACCCTACACTCTATACCCTACACTCTACACTCTATACCCTACACTATATAGCCTACACTCTACAATCTATACCCTACACTCTATACCCTACACTCTATACCCTACAGTCTATACTCTACACTCTATACCCTACACTCTACACTCTATACCTTACACTCTACACTCTATTCCCTACACTCTATACCCTACACTCTATACCCTACACTATATACCCTACACTCTATACCCTACACTCTACACCCTACACTCTATACCCTACACTCTATACCATACACTCTATACCCTACACTCTACACTCTATACCCTACACTCTACACCCTACACTCTATACCCTACACTCTAATCCCTACACTCTACTCTCTATACCCTACACTCTATACCCTACACTCTACACTCTATACCTTACACTCTACACTCTATTCCCTACACTCTATACCCTACACTCTATACCCTACACTCTATACCCTACACTCTATACCCTACAATCTACACCCTACACTCTATACCCTACACTCTATACCATACACTCTATACCCTACACTCTACACTCTATACCCTACACTCTACACCCTACACTCTATACCCTACACTCTATACCCTACACTCTACACTCTCTACCCTACACTCTATGCCCTGCACTCTATACCCTACACTCTATACCCTACACTCTACACTCTATACCCTACACTCTAAACTCTATACCCTACACTCTATACCCTACACTCTACACCCCACACTCTATACCCTACACTCTATACCATACACTCTATACCCTACACTCTACACTCTATACCCTACACTCTACACCCTACACTCTATACCACTACACTCTAATCCCTACACTCTACACTCTATACCCTACACTCTATACCCTACACTCTATACCCTACACTCTACACTCTCTACCCTACACTCTATACCCTACACTCTATACCCTACACTCTATACCCTACACTCTACACTCTATACCCTACACTCTACACTCTATACCCTACACTCTATACCCTACACTCTATACCCTACACTCTATACCCTACACTCTACACTCTATGCCCTACACTCTACACTCTATACCCTACACTCTACACTCTATACCCTACACTCTACACTCTATACCCTACACTCTATACCCTACACTCTATACCCTACACTCTATACCCTACACTCTACACTCTATGCCCTACACTCTACACTCTATACCTTACACTCTACACTCTATTCCCTACACTCTATACCCTACACTCTATACCCTACACTCTATACCCTACACTCTACACCCCACACTCTATACCCTACACTCTATAACATACACTCTATACCCTACACTCTACACTCTATACACTACACTCTACACCCTACACTCTATACACTACACTCTAATCCCTACACTCTACACTCTATACCCTACACTCTATACCCTACACTCAATACCCTACACTCTACACTCTCTACCCTACACTCTCTACCCTACACTCTATACCCTACACTCTATACCCTACACTCTACACTCTATACCCTACACTCTACACTCTATACCCTACACTCTATACCCTACACTCTATACCCTACACTCTACACTCTATGCCCTACACTCTACACTCTATACCCTACACTCTATACCCTACACTCTATACCCTACACTCTACACTCTATACCCTACACTCTATACCCTACACTCTATGCCCTACACTCTATACCCTACACTCTATACCCTACACTCTATACCCTACACTCTACACTCTATACCCTACACTCTATACCCTACACTCTATACCCTACACTCTACACTCTATACCCTACACTCTATACCCTACACTCTATACCCTACACTCTATACCCTACACTCTATACCCTACACTCTATGCCCTACACTCTATACCCTACACTATATACCCTACACTTTATACCCTACACTCTATACCCTACACTCTACACTCTATACCCTACACTCTATACCCTACACTCTATACCCTACACTCTACACTCTATACCCTACACTCTATACCCTACACTCTATACCCTACACTTTACACTCTATACACTACACTCTATACCCTACACTCTATACCCTACACTCTATACCCTACACTCTATACCCTACACTCTACACTCTATACCCTACACTCTATACCCTACACTCTACACTCTATACCCTACACTCTATACCCTACACTCTATGCCCTACACTCTATACCCTACACTCTATACCCTACACTCTATACCCTACACTCTACACTCTCTACCCTACACTCTATACCCTACACTCTATACCCTACACTCTAATCCCTACACTCTACACTCTATACCCTACACTCTATACCCTACACTCTACACTCTATACATTACACTCTACACTCTATTCCCTACACTCTATACCCTACACTCTATACCCTACACTCTATACCCTACTCTCTATACCCTACACTCTACACCCTACACTCTATACCCTACACTCTATACCATACACTCTATACCCTACACTCTACACTCTATACCCTACACTCTACACCCTACACTCTATACCCTACACTCTAATCCCTACACTCTACACTCTATACCCTACACTCTATACCCTACACTCTATACCCTACACTCTACACTCTCTACACTACACTCTATACCCTACACTCTATACCCTACACTCTATACCCTACACTCTACACTCTATACCCTACACTCTACACTCTATACCCTACACTCTATACCCTACACAATATACCCTACACTCTATACCCTACACTCTATACCCTACACTCTACACTCTATGCCCTACACTCTACACTCTATACCCTACACTCTACACTCTATACCTTACACTCTATACCCTACACTCTATACCCTACACTCTATACCCTACACTCTACGCCCTACACTCTACACTCTATACCTTACACTCAACACTCTATTTCCTACACACTATACCCTACACTCTATACCCTACACTCTATACCCTACACTCTATACCATACACTCTATACCCTACACTCTACACTCTATGCCCTACACTCTACACCCTACACTCTCTACCCTACACTCTAATCCCTACACTCTACACTCTATACCCTACACTCTATACCCTACACTCTATACCCTACACTCTACACTCTCTACACTACACTCTCTACCCTACACTCTATACCCTACACTCTATACCCTACACTCTACAATCTATACCCTACACTCTACACTCTATACCCTACACTCTATACCCTACACTCTACACTCTATGCCCTACACTCTACACTCTATACCCTACACTCTATACCCTACACTCTATATCCTACACTCTACACTCTTTACCCTACAATCTATACCCTACACTCTATGCCCTACACTCTATACCCTACACTCTATACCCTACACTCTATACCCTACACTCTACACTCTATACCCTACACTCTATACCCTACACTCTATACCCTACACTCTACACTCTATACCCTACACTCTATACCCTACACTCTATACCCTACACTCTACACTCTATACCCTCCACTCTATGCCCTACACTCTATACCCTACACTCTATACCCTACACTCTATACCCTACACTCTTTACCCTACACTCTAGACTCTATACCCTACACTCTATACCCTACACTCTATACCCTACTCTCTACACTCTATACCCTACACTCTATACCCTACACTCTATACCCTACACTCTACACTCTATACCCAACACTCTATACCCTACACTCTATACCCTATACTCTAATCCCTACACTCTACACTCTATACCCTACACTCTATACCCTACACTCTACACTCTATACCTTACACTCTACACTCTATTCCATACACTCTATACCCTACACTCTATACCCTACACTCTATACCCTACACTCTATACCCAACACTCTACACCCTACACTCTATACCCTACACTCTATACCATACACTCTATACCCTACACTCTACACTCTATACCCTACACTCTACACTCTATACCCTACACTCTATATCCTACACTCTATACCCTACAGTCTATACCCTACACTCTATACCCTACACACTACACTCTATACCTACACTCTACACTCTATACCCTACACTCTATACCCTACACTCTATACCCTACACTCTATACCCTACACTCTATACCCTACACTCTGCACTCTATACCCTACACTCTATACCCTACACTCTACACCCTACACTCTATACCCTACACTCTATGCCCTACACTCTATACCCTACACTCTATACCATACACTCTATACCCTACACTCTACACTCTATACCCTACACTCTACACCCTACACTCTATACCCTACACTCTATACCCTACACTCTATACCCTACACTCTAATCCCTACACTCTACACTCTATACCCTACACTCCATACCCTACACTCTATACCCTACACTCTACACTCTATACCCTACACTCTATATCCTACACTCTACACTCTATACCATACACTCTATACCCTACACGCTATACCCTACACTCTATACCCTACACTCTACACCCTACACTCTATACCCTACACTCTATACCCTACACTCTATACCCTAAACTCTACACCCTACACTCTATACCCTACACTCTATACCATACACTCTATACCCTACACTCTACACTCTATACCCTACACTCCACATCCTACACTCTATACCCTACACTCTAATCCCGACACTCTACACTCTATACCCTACACTCTACACTCTCTACCCTACACTCTATACCCTACACTGTATAACATACACTCTATACCCTACACTCTATACCCTACACTCTATACCCTACACTCTATACCATACACTCTACACCATACACTCTATAGCATACACTCTATACCCTACACTCTACACTCTATACCCTACACTCTATACCCTACACTCTACACCCTGCATTCTATACCCTACACACTATAGCCTACACTCTACACTCTATACCATACACTCTATACCCTACACTCTATACCCTACACTCTATACCCTACACTCTACACTCTATACCCTACATCCTATAGCCTACACTCTACAATCTATACCCTACACTCTATACCCTACACTCTATACCCTACAGTCTATACCCTACACTCTATACCCTACACTCTACACTCTATACCTTACACTCTACACTCTATTCCCTACACTCTATACCCTACACTCTATACCCTACACTCTATACCCTACACTCTACACCCTACACTCTATACCCTACACTCTATACCATACACTCTATACCCTACATTCTACACTCTATACCCTACACTCTACACCCTACACTCTATACCCTACACTCTAATCCCTACACTCTACACTCTATACCCTACACTCTATACCCTACACTCTACACTCTATACCTTACACTCTACACTCTATTCCCTACACTCTATACCCTACACTCTATACCCTACACTCTATACCCTACACTCTATACCCTACACTCTACACCCTACACTCTATACCCTACACTCTATACCATACACTCAATACCCTACACTCTACACTCTATACCCTACACTCTACACCCTACACTCTATACCCTACACTCCAATCCCTACACTCTACACTCTATACCCTACACTCTATACCCTACACTCTACACTCTCTACCCTACACTCTATACCCTACACTCTATACCCTACACTCTACACTCTATACCCTACACTCTACACTCTATACCCTACACTCTATACCCTACACTCTATACCCTACACTCTACACTCTATGCCCTACACTCTACACTCTATACCCTACACTCTACACTCTATACCCTACACTCTACACTCTATACCCTACACTCTATACCCTACACTCTATACCCTACACTCTATACCCTACACTCTACACTCTATACCCTACACTCTACACTCTATACCTTACACTCTACACTCTATTCCATACACTCTATACCCTACACTCTATACCCTACACTCTATACCCTACACTCTATACCCAACACTCTACAACCTACACTCTATACCCTACACTCTATACCATACACTCTATACCCTACACTCTACACTCTATACCCTACACTCTACACTCTATACCCTACACTCTATATCCTACACTCTATACCCTACACTCTATACCCTACACTCTATACCCTACACTCTACACTCTATACCCTACACTCTACACTCTATACCCTACACTCTATACCCTACACTCTATACCCTACACTCTATACCCTACACTCTATACCCTACACTCTGCACTCTATACCCTACACTTATACCCTACACTCTACACCCTACACTCTATACCCTACACTCTATGCCCTACACTCTATACCCTACACTCTATACCATACACTCTATACCCTACACTCTACACTCTATACCCTACACTCTATACCCTACACTCTATACCCTACACTCTACACCCTACACTCTATACCCTACACTCTATACCCTACACTCTATACCCTACACTCTAATCCCTACACTCTACACTCTATACCCTACACTCCATACCCTACACTCTATACCCTACACTCTACACGCTATACCCTACACTCTATATCCTACACTCTACACTCTATACCATACACTCTATACCCTACACGCTATACCCTACACTCTATACCCTACACTCTACACCCTACACTCTATACCCTACACTCTATACCCTACACTCTATACCCTAAACTCTACACCCTACACTCTATACCCTACACTCTATACCATACACTCTATACCCTACACTCTACACTCTATACCCTACACTCCACATCCTACACTCTATACCCTACACTCTAATCCCGACACTCTACACTCTATACCCTACACTCTATACCCTACACTCTACACTCTCTACCCTACACTCTATACCCTACACTGTATAACATACACTCTATACCCTACACTCTATACCCTACACTCTATACCCTACACTCTATACCATACACTCTACACCATACACTCTATAGCATACACTCTATACCCTACACTCTACACTCTATACCCTACACTCTATACCCTACACTCTACACCCTGCATTCTATACCCTACACACTATAGCCTACACTCTACACTCTATACCCTACACTCTATACCCTACACTCTATACCCTACACTCTATACCCTACACTCTACACTCTATACCCTACATCCTATAGCCTACACTCTACAATCTATACCCTACACTCTATACCCTACACTCTATACCCTACAGTCTATACCCTACACTCTATACCCTACACTCTACACTCTATACCTTACACTCTACACTCTATTCCCTACACTCTATACCCTACACTCTATACCCTACACTCTATACCCTACACTCTACACCCTACACTCTATACCCTACACTCTATACCATACACTCTATACCCTACATTCTACACTCTATACCCTACACTCTACACCCTACACTCTATACCCTACACTCTAATCCCTACACTCTACACTCTATACCCTACACTCTATACCCTACACTCTACACTCTATACCTTACACTCTACACTCTATTCCCTACACTCTATACCCTACACTCTATACCCTACACTCTATACCCTACACTCTACACTCAATACCCTACACTCTACACTCTATACCCTACACTCTACACCCTACACTCTATACCCTACACTCCAATCCCTACACTCTACACTCTATACCCTACACTCTACACTCTCTACCCTACACTCTATACCCTACACTCTATACCCTACACTCTACACTCTATACCCTACACTCTACACTCTATACCCTACACTCTATACCCTACACTCTATACCCTACACTCTATACCCTACACTCTACACTCTATGCCCTACACTCTACACTCTATACCCTACACTCTACACTCTATACCCTACACTCTACACTCTATACCCTACACTCTATACCCTACACTCTATACCCTACACTCTATACCCTACACTCTACACTCTATGCCCTACACTCTACACTCTATACCTTACACTCTACACTCTATACCCTACACTCTATACCCTACACTCTATACCCTACACTCTATACCCTACACTCTACACTCTATTCCCTACACTCTATACCCTACACTCTATACCCTACACTCTATACCCTACACTCTATACCCTACACTCTATACCATACACTCTATACCCTACACTCTACACTCTATACCCTACACTCTACACCCTACACTCTATACCCTACACTCTAATCCCTACACTCTATACTCTATACCCTACACTCTATACCCTACACTCTATACCCTACACTCTACACTCTATGCCCTACACTCTACACTCTATACCTTACACTCTACACTCTATACCCTACACTCTATACCCTACACTCTATACCCTACACTCTATACCCTACACTCTACACTCTATTCCCTACACTCTATACCCTACACTCTATACCCTACACTCTATACCCTACACTCTATACCCTACACTCTATACCATACACTCTATACCCTACACTCTACACTCTATACCCTACACTCTACACCCTACACTCTATACCCTACACTCTAATCCCTACACTCTATACTCTATACCCTACACTCTATACCCTACACTCTATACCCTACACTCTACACTCTCTACCCTACACTCTCTACCCTACACTCTATACCCTACACTCTATACCCTACACTCTACACTCTATACCCTACACTCTACACTCTATACCCTACACTCTATACCCTACACTCTATACCCTACACTCTACACTCTGTGCCCTACACTCTACACTCTATACCCTACACTCTATACCCTACACTATATACCCTACACTCTACACTCTATACCCTACACTCTATACCCTACACTCTATACCCTACACTCTACACTCTATACCCTACACTCTATACCCTACACTCTATGCCCTACACTCTATACCCTACACTCTATACCCTACACTCTATACCCTACACTCTATACCCTACACTCTACACTCTATACCCTACACTCTATACCCTACACTCTATACCCTACACTCTACACTCTATACCCTACACTCTATACCCTACACTCTACACTCTATACCCTACACTCTATACCCTACACTCTATGCCCTACACTCTATACCCTACACTCTATACCCTACACTCTATACCCTACACTCTACACTCTATACCCTACACTCTATACCCTACACTCTATACCCTACACTCTACACTCTATACCCTACACTCTATACCCTACACTCTATACCCTACACTCTACACTCTATACCCTACACTCTATGCCCTACACTCTATACCCTACACTCTATACCCTACACTCTATACCCTACACTCTATACCCTACACTCTACACTCCATACCCTACACTCTATACCCTACACTCTATACCCTACACTCTACACTCTATGCCCTACACTCTATACCCTACACTCTATGCCCTACACTCTACACCCTATACTCTATACCCTGCACTCTACACTCTATACCCTACACTCTATACCCTACACTCTATACCCTACACTCTAATCCCTACACTCTACACTCTATACCCTACACTCTATACCCTACACTCTACACTCTATGAACAAAAATCCCAAATGCATAATGTGAGAAAACCGATTTCTGGTGAAAATACCACCAAGACAATCCGAACTCACTATCCGCTCAAAACAAATTATATTGCCAGGAGGAAGAACTGAGCATCGATGAACAATATAGATCAACTTTATTCAGAAACATCACATAACATATCATTACATATCAAATATATTCAAATAATATGAACAAAGATGGCCGTTGGTGATAAGCTGAAAAACATAACCCCCATATCCCTACTCCCTCTCCTTATGATATCTACCCACCTGGGTATACATATCAAACCCCTGCCCACCCCTCCCAAAAAGAAAGGGGAAAGTAGGACACTGGACACTAGTATCGATCTCAGTGAAACCACAAGTATGTCCACCCGGAGAAACATAAACCCATATGTGCCATATAGAATAATAAATTACAACCTCATAAGGTACCAGAAATAATAAAGCTAGCGCAGGGATAATGCCAACGTTTAACCGGTCTAAAGGTAGGTAGACAAAAAGTGTCAGTGTCATTAAGGTAACAGGTGAGAACCTATGCACACAGCGGTGCCATTGCTGCTGGCACTGTAACAAACAGATGGAAAATCATAAAACGCCAGCCACAGGACAAGGACTCACCTAAAACACGGGCAGGGTGGAGGGGCAGTCGGGAGGTGGTCCCCGACGCGCGTTTCGCGGCTACACACCGCCGCTTTCTCAAGGGGATAACTCTAAAATGCTCAAAAGGACCTTGAAATAGCCCCTGACCCAGGTCACATGGCGCCCGGCGGCCAATAACAGTAGCGCTATCGGCGCATGCGCACTGCGTCCGACAGGTCCCGGCAGTGCAAACGGGCGTCACAGCAAGCACGCAGATGCAGGAGAAGCCTGCAATCAGCGAACAAGCCGCGCAGACGCCCGTGCACACCGGGACAAGGCGGCACACAGCGCGATGCACACTGCCACTGATGTGAATACAAAATGGTGACTCTAGACAATCAGATGCAGTTGCACCGATCCGAAGTCCGCCCGCCTCACCCCCAGCTTCCAAAAGGAATCGAAATACCCATCAGACTCCAATCCCACAGTACACAAAAGTGGGACACGGAGACGCACAACAGAAAACATATATAACAAAACTATTAGAACAAATACAAAAACTGATAATAATAAACAAACAAAAAAACTAAATTTCTGTGCGTTGGTTGACTGATACGGCCAACATGCTCCTTGCTTCATGCATGTATTGTCCGTCATGTTCACTTGCGCCGTAATCACAGTCGATGTGGTCTTTACATCATGGAAGGGATGGTAATGAGAATTCGCAGGGCCACAGGGCAATATAACAAGGAACACCTCTGGGCATCACATCACTCCGGTTCACTATTAGTATGAATATGTAGAAAAGAACAACAATTAAAATCACATAAAAAAAGATTAAAACAGCATAAAAACAACATAAAAACAACCACCCGACTGCAAACGGGTATGGAGGACCGGGTAGAGAGGATTATAACTACTGTAATAGCCTCAGGAACGCAGGAGGTACACAATATAGACAACCACACCATGAGCAGAAGGCGGAGCAGTAATCATAAGTAGGAGGAGAAACTCAATGCCTCATTTAGGCCATTTGGTGCCATAGTGCCCAGTTGCACTATCCATTTTGTTTCTTTTTGTGCCAAAAATTTCTTATTGTCCCCACCTCGAACTCCCAGATGTAAAACGTCAATACCTCTCACCTTTAATAATTTTGCATCACATTTGTGGTGCATTCTGAAATGGCGGGGTATTGATTTAAGTTCAGCAATGTCCGGCACCGTCCTGGCCGCACCAATGTCCCGCACATGCTCACGGACCCTGACTCTCAGTTCCCGAGTGGTTAAGCCCACGTACACCATGGGACAGGGGCACATTGCATAATACACCACATTGGTTGTGCCACAAGAGATCCACTCCCTGATATCATATTTTTTAGTTCCATCCGTGGACATAAAGCTAGAGCATCGCAGGACATTGGTGCAGGCAAGACAGTGCCCACAGGGGAAGCATCCCACATTAGGCCCCCTTGTTCCAAATGGGTTGTTCGGGGTGGGGACATAATGGCTACGCACCAATAAATCGTTTAAATTTTTACACCTCCTCGATGTCATCTGTGGGTTAGGGCCAAGGGAGGTCGCCAGGGAGGGCTCGGTCTTCAAGACAGACCAATGTTTGGCAAGGATGGAGCGCATATTACCCCACTCGTGGTTGTAAGTTGAGATAAAACGAATGGGATTGGCCCCATCCCTGTTAGTCCGCTTAGCGGACGGATGTAGAAGAGTCTCACGTGGGGTTCTTCTGGCGCGATCATAGCCGTATTTAATAGATCTCCGGCTATAGCCCCGGGCCAGAAAACGGTCTTTCAGATCCGAGGCCTGTGCCTCGAATCTGGGCTCAGAGGAGCATATTCGCCGCATCCTGAGGAACTGTCCGACCGGGACGGCCCTCACCGTGGATGGGTCATGTGCTGATGACGCATGTAGAAGCGCATTGACGGAGGTCGACTTTCTGAAGACATCAGCCTGGATACGCCGAGAATGGTCGACCTCCAGGCGGATGTCCAAAAAATCGACCGCAACTCTACACTCTATACCTTACATTCTACACTCTATTCCCTACACTCTATACCCTACACGCTATACCCTACACTCTATACCCTACACTCTATACCATACACTCTATACCCTACACTCTACACTCTATACCCTACACTCTAAACTCTATACCCTACACTCTATATCCTACACTCTATACCCTACACTCTATACCCTACACTCTATACTCTACACTCTACACTCTATACCCTACACTCTACACTCTATACCCTACACTCTATACCCTACACTCTATACCCTACACTCTATACCCTACACTCTACACTCTATGCCCTACACTCTACACTCTATACCCTACACTCTACACCCTACACTCTACACTCTATACCCTACACTCTATACCCTACACTCTATACCCTACACTCTATACCCTACACTCTACACTCTATGCCCTACACTCTACACTCTATACCTTACACTCAACACTCTATTCCCTACACTCTATACCCTACACTCTATACCCTACACTCTATACCCTACACTCTACACTCTCTACCCTACACTCTCTACCCTACACTCTATACCCTACACTCTATACCCTACACTCTACACTCTATACCCTACACTCTACACTCTATACCCTACACTTTATACCCTACACTCTATACCCTACACTCTACACTCTATGCCCTACACTCTACACTCTATACCCTACACTCTATACCCTACACTCTATACCCTACACTCTACACTCTATACCCTACACTCTATACCCTACACTCTATGCCCTACACTCTATACCCTACACTCTATACCCTACACTCTATACCCTACACTCTACACTCTATACCCTACACTCTATACCCTACACTCTATACCCTACACTATACACTCTATACCCTACACTCTATACCCTACACTCTATACCCTACACTCTACACTCTACACCCTACACTCTATACCCTACACTCTATGCCCTACACTCTATTCCCTACACTCTATACCCTACACTCTATACCCTACACTCTACAATCTATACCCTACACTCTATACCCTACACTCTATACCCTACACTCTACACTCTATACCCTACACTCTATACCCTACACTCTATACCCTACACTCTATGCCCTACACTCTATACCCTACACTCTATACCCTACACTCTACACTCTATACCCTACACTCTATACCCTACACTCTAATCCCTACACTCTACCCTCTATACCATACACTCTATACCCTACACTCTACACTCTATACCTTACACTCTACACTCTATTCCCTACACTCTATACCCTACACTCTATACCCTACACTCTATACCCTACACTCTATACCCAACACTCAACACCCTACACTCTATACCCTACACTCTATACCATACACTCTATACCCTACACTCTACACTCTATACCCTACACTCTAAACTCTATACCCTACACTCTATACCCTACACACTATACCCTACACTCTATACCCTACACTCTACACTCTATACCCTACACTCTATACCCTACACTCTATACCCTACACTCTACACTCTATACCCTACAGTCTATACCCTACACTCTACACTCTATACCCTACACTCTATACCCTACACTCTATGCCCTACACTCTATACCCTACACTCTATACCCTACACTCTATACCCTACACTCTATACCCTACACTCTATACCCTACACTCAACACTCTATACCCTACACTCTATATCCTACACTCTATACCCTACACTCTACACTCTATACCCTACACTCTATACCCTACACTCTATACCCTACACTCTACACTCTATACCCTACACTTTATACCCTACACTCTATACCCTACATTCTACACTCTGTGCCCTACACTCTACACTCTATACCCTACACTCTATACCCTACACTCTATACCCTACACTCTACACTCTATACCCTACACTCTATACCCTACACTCTATGCCCTACACTCTATACCCTACACTCTATACCCTACACTCTATACCCTACACTCTACACTCTATACCCTACACTCTATACCCTACACTCTATACCCTACACTCTACACTCTATACCCTACACTCTATACCCTACACTCTATGCCCTACACTCTATACCCTACACTCTATACCCTACACTCTATACCCTACACTCTACACTCTATACCCTACACTCTATACCCTACACTATACACTCTATACCCTACACTCTATACCCTACACTCTATACCCTACACTCTACACTCTACACCCTACACTCTATACCCTACACTCTATGCCCTACACTCTATACCCTACACTCTATACCCTACACTCTATACCCTACACTCTATACCCTACACTCTATACCCTACACTCTACAATCTATACCCTACACTCTATACCCTACACTCTATACCCTACACTCTACACTCTATACCCTACACTCTATACCCTACACTCTAAACCCTACACTCTATGCCCTACACTCTATACCCTACACTCTATACCCTACACTCTACACTCTATACCCTACACTCTATACCCTACACTCTAATCCCTACACTCTACCCTCTATACCCTACACTCTATACCCTACACTCTACACTCTATACCTTACACTCTACACTCTATTCCCTACACTCTATACCCTACACTCTATACCCTACACTCTATACCCTACACTCTATACCCAACACTCAACACCCTACACTCTATACCCTACACTCTATACCATACACTCTATACCCTACACTCTACACTCTATACCCTACACTCTAAACTCTATACCCTACACTCTATACCCTACACTCTAAACTCTATACCCTACACTCTATACCCTACACTCTATACCCTACACTCTACACTCTATACCCTACACTCTATACCCTACACTCTATACCCTACACTCTATACCCTACACTCTATACCCTACACTCTACACTCTATACCCTACACTCTATACCCTACACTCTATGCCCTACACTCTATACCCTACACTCTATACCCTACACTCTATACCCTACACTCTATACCCTACACTCAACACTCTATACCCTACACTCTATACCCTACACTCTATACCCTACACTCTACACTCTATACCCTACACTCTATACCCTACACTCTATACCCTACACTCTATACCCTACACTCTATACCCTACACTCTACACTCTATACCCTACACTCTATACCCTACACTCTGCACTCTATACCCTACACTCTACACTCTATACCCTACACTCTATACCCTACACTCTATACCCTACACTCTACACTCTATACCCTACACTCTATACCCTACACTCTACACTCTATACCCTACACTCTATACCCTACACTCTACACTCTATACCCTACACTCTATACCCTACACTCTATACCCTACACTCTATGCCCTACACTCTATACCCTACACTCTATACCCTACACTCTATACCCTACACTCTATACCCTACACTCTACACTCTATACCCTACACTCTATACCCTACACTCTATACCCTACACTCTAATCCCTACACTCTACCCTCTATACCCTACACTCTATACCCTACACTCCATACCTTACACTCTACACTCTATTCCCTACACTCTATACCCTACACTCTATACCCTACACTCTATACCCTACACTCTATACCCAACACTCAACACCCTACACTCTATACCCTACACTCTATACCATACACTCTATACCCTACACTCTACACTCTATACCCTACACTCTAAACTCTATACCCTACACTCTATACCCTACACTCTATACCCTACACTCTATACCCTACACTCTACACTCTATACCCTACACTCTATACCCTACACTCTATACCCTACACTCTATACCCTACACTCTATACCCTACACTCTACACTCTATACCCTACACTCTATACCCTACACTCTACACCCTACACTCTATACCCTACACTCTATGCCCTACACTCTATACCCTACACTCTATACCCTACACTCTATACCCTACACTCTATACCCTACACTCTATACCCTACACTCTATACCCTACACTCTACACTCTATACCCTACACTCTATACCCTACACTCTACACTCTATACCCTACACTCTATACCCTACACTCTAATCCCTACACTCTACACTCTATACCCTACACTCTATACCCTACACTCTATACCCTACACTCTACACTCTATACCCTACACTCTATATCCTACACTTTACACTCTATACCCTACACTCTATACCATACACTCTATACCCTACACTCTATACCATACACTCTATAACCTACACTCTATACCCTACACTCTACACCCTACACTCTATACCTTACACTCTATACCCTACACTCTATACCCTACAATCTAAACTCTACACCCTACACTCTACACTCTATACCCTACACTCTATAATATACACTCTATACCCTACACTCTATACCCTACACTCTATACCCTACACTCTACACTCTATACCCTACACTCTATAACATACACTCTATACCCTACACTCTATACCCTACACTCTACACTCTATACCCTACACTCTATACCATACACTCTATACCCTACACTCTATACCATACACTCTATACCCTACACTCTACACTCTATACCCTACACTCTAAACTCTATACCCTACACTCTATACCCTACACACTATACCCTACACTCTATACCCTACACTCTACACTCTATACCCTACACTCTATACCCTACACTCTATACCCTACACTCTACACTCTATACCCTACAGTCTATACCCTACACTCTACACTCTATACCCTACACTCTATACCCTACACTCTATGCCCTACACTCTATACCCTACACTCTATACCCTACACTCTATACCCTACACTCTATACCCTACACTCTATACCCTACACTCAACACTCTATACCCTACACTCTATATCCTACACTCTATACCCTACACTCTACACTCTATACCCTACACTCTATACCCTACACTCTATACCCTACACTCTACACTCTATACCCTACACTTTATACCCTACACTCTATACCCTACATTCTACACTCTGTGCCCTACACTCTACACTCTATACCCTACACTCTATACCCTACACTCTATACCCTACACTCTACACTCTATACCCTACACTCTATACCCTACACTCTATGCCCTACACTCTATACCCTACACTCTATACCCTACACTCTATACCCTACACTCTACACTCTATACCCTACACTCTATACCCTACACTCTATACCCTACACTCTACACTCTATACCCTACACTCTATACCCTACACTCTATGCCCTACACTCTATACCCTACACTCTATACCCTACACTCTATACCCTACACTCTACACTTTATACCCTACACTCTATACCCTACACTATACACTCTATACCCTACACTCTATACCCTACACTCTATACCCTACACTCTACACTCTACACCCTACACTCTATACCCTACACTCTATGCCCTACACTCTATACCCTACACTCTATACCCTACACTCTATACCCTACACTCTATACCCTACACTCTATACCCTACACTCTACAATCTATACCCTACACTCTATACCCTACACTCTATACCCTACACTCTACACTCTATACCCTACACTCTATACCCTACACTCTAAACCCTACACTCTATGCCCTACACTCTATACCCTACACTCTATACCCTACACTCTACACTCTATACCCTACACTCTATACCCTACACTCTAATCCCTACACTCTACCCTCTATACCCTACACTCTATACCCTACACTCTACACTCTATACCTTACACTCTACACTCTATTCCCTACACTCTATACCCTACACTCTATACCCTACACTCTATACCCTACACTCTATACCCAACACTCAACACCCTACACTCTATACCCTACACTCTATACCATACACTCTATACCCTACACTCTACACTCTATACCCTACACTCTAAACTCTATACCCTACACTCTATACCCTACACTCTAAACTCTATACCCTACACTCTATACCCTACACTCTATACCCTACACTCTACACTCTATACCCTACACTCTATACCCTACACTCTATACCCTACACTCTATACCCTACACTCTATACCCTACACTCTACACTCTATACCCTACACTCTATACCCTACACTCTATGCCCTACACTCTATACCCTACACTCTATACCCTACACTCTATACCCTACACTCTATACCCTACACTCAACACTCTATACCCTACACTCTATACCCTACACTCTATACCCTACACTCTACACTCTATACCCTACACTCTATACCCTACACTCTATACCCTACACTCTATACCCTACACTCTATACCCTACACTCTACACTCTATACCCTACACTCTATACCCTACACTCTGCACTCTATACCCTACACTCTACACTCTATACCCTACACTCTATACCCTACACTCTATACCCTACACTCTACACTCTATACCCTACACTCTATACCCTACACTCTACACTCTATACCCTACACTCTATACCCTACACTCTACACTCTATACCCTACACTCTATACCCTACACTCTATACCCTACACTCTATGCCCTACACTCTATACCCTACACTCTATACCCTACACTCTATACCCTACACTCTATACCCTACACTCTACACTCTATACCCTACACTCTATACCCTACACTCTATACCCTACACTCTAATCCCTACACTCTACCCTCTATACCCTACACTCTATACCCTACACTCCATACCTTACACTCTACACTCTATTCCCTACACTCTATACCCTACACTCTATACCCTACACTCTATACCCTACACTCTATACCCAACACTCAACACCCTACACTCTATACCCTACACTCTATACCATACACTCTATACCCTACACTCTACACTCTATACCCTACACTCTAAACTCTATACCCTACACTCTATACCCTACACTCTATACCCTACACTCTATACCCTACACTCTACACTCTATACCCTACACTCTATACCCTACACTCTATACCCTACACTCTATACCCTACACTCTATACCCTACACTCTACACTCTATACCCTACACTCTATACCCTACACTCTACACTCTATACCCTACACTCTATACCCTACACTCTATGCCCTACACTCTATACCCTACACTCTATACCCTACACTCTATACCCTACACTCTATACCCTACACTCTATACCCTACACTCTATACCCTACACTCTACACTCTATACCCTACACTCTATACCCTACACTCTACACTCTATACCCTACACTCTATACCCTACACTCTAATCCCTACACTCTACACTCTATACCCTACACTCTATACCCTACACTCTATACCCTACACTCTACACTCTATACCCTACACTCTATATCCTACACTTTACACTCTATACCCTACACTCTATACCATACACTCTATACCCTACACTCTATACCATACACTCTATAACCTACACTCTATACCCTACACTCTACACCCTACACTCTATACCTTACACTCTATACCCTACACTCTATACCCTACAATCTAAACTCTACACCCTACACTCTACACTCTATACCCTACACTCTATAATATACACTCTATACCCTACACTCTATACCCTACACTCTATACCCTACACTCTACACTCTATACCCTACACTCTATAACATACACTCTATACCCTACACTCTATACCCTACACTCTACACTCTATACCCTACACTCTATACCATACACTCTATACCCTACACTCTATACCCTACACTCTACACTCTATACCCTACACTCTATACCCTACACTCTACACTCTGTACCCTACACTCTATACCCTACACTCTACACTCTATGCCCTACACTCTACACTCTATACCCTACACTCTACACTCTATACCCTACACTCTACACTCTATACCCTACACTCTATACCCTACACTCTATACCCTACACTCTATACCCTACACTCTACACTCTATACCCTACACTCTACACTCTATACCTTACACTCTACACTCTATTCCATACACTCTATACCCTACACTCTATACCCTACACTCTATACCCTACACTCTATACCCAACACTCTACACCCTACACTCTATACCCTACACTCTATACCATACACTCTATACCCTACACTCTACACTCTATACCCTACACTCTACACTCTATACCCTACACTCTATACCCTACACTCTATACCCTACACTCTATACCCTACACTCTGCACTCTATACCCCAAACTCTATACCCTACACTCTACACCCTACACTCTATACCCTACACTCTATGCCCTACACTCTATACCCTACACTCTATACCATACACTCTATACCCTACACTCTACACTCTATACCCTACACTCTATACCCTACTCTCTATACCCTACACTCTACACCCTACACTCTATACCCTACACTCTATACCCTACACTCTATACCCTACACTCTAATCCCTACACTCTACACTCTATACCCTACACTCCATACCCTACACTCTATACCCTACACTCTACACTCTATACCCTACACTCTATATCCTACACTCTACACTCTATACCATACACTCTATACCCTACACGCTATACCCTACACTCTATACCCTACACTCTACACCCTACACTCTATACCCTACACTCTATACCCTACACTCTATACCCTAAACTCTGCACCCTACACTCTATACCCTACACTCTATACCATACACTCTATACCCTACACTCTACACTCTATACCCTACACTCCACATCCTACACTCTATACCCTACACTCTAATCCCGACACTCTACACTCTATACCCTACACTCTATACCCTACACTCTACACTCTCTACCCTACACTCTATACCCTACACTGTATAACATACACTCTATACCCTACACTCTATACCCTACACTCTATACCCTACACTCTATACCATACACTCTACACCATACACTCTATAGCATACACTCTATACCCTACACTCTACACTCTATACCCTACACTCTACACCCTGCATTCTATACCCTACACACTATAGCCTACACTCTACACTCTATACCCTACACTCTATCCCCTACACTCTATACCCTACACTCTATACCCTACACTCTACACTCTATACCCTACATCCTATAGCCTACACTCTACAATCTATACCCTACACTCTATACCCTACACTCTATACCCTACAGTCTATACCCTACACTCTATACCCTACACTCTACACTCTATACCTTACACTCTACACTCTATTCCCTACACTCTATACCCTACACTCTATACCCTACACTCTATACCCTACACTCTACACCCTACACTCTATACCCTACACTCTATACCATACACTCTATACCCTACATTCTACACTCTATACCCTACACTCTACACCCTACACTCTATACCCTACACTCTAATCCCTACACTCTACACTCTATACCCTACACTCTATACCCTACACTCTACACTCTATACCTTACACTCTACACTCTATTCCCTACACTCTATACCCTACACTCTATACCCTACACTCTATACCCTACACTCTATACCCTACACTCTACACCCTACACTCTATACCCTACACTCTATACCATACACTCAATACCCTACACTCTACACTCTATACCCTACACTCTACACCCTACACTCTATACCCTACACTCCAATCCCTACACTCTACACTCTATACCCTACACTCTATACCCTACGCTCTACACTCTCTACCCTACACTCTATACCCTACACTCTATACCCTACACTCTACACTCTATACCCTACACTCTACACTCTATACCCTACACTCTATACCCTACACTCTATACCCTACACTCTATACCCTACACTCTACACTCTATGCCCTACACTCTACACTCTATACCCTACACTCTACACTCTATACCCTACACTCTACACTCTATACCCTACACTCTATACCCTACACTCTATACCCTACACTCTATACCCTACACTCTACACTCTATGCCCTACACTCTACACTCTATACCTTACACTCTACACTCTATACCCTACACTCTATACCCTACACTCTATACCCTACACTCTATACCCTACACTCTACACTCTATTCCCTACACTCTATACCCTACACTCTATACCCTACACTCTATACCCTACACTCTACACCCTACACTCTATACCCTACACTCTATACCATACACTCTATACCCTACACTCTACACTCTATACCCTACACTCTACACCCTACACTCTATACCCTACACTCTAATCCTTACACTCTATACTCTATACCCTACACTCTATACCCTACACTCTATACCCTACACTCTACACTCTCTACCCTACACTCTCTACCCTACACTCTATACCCTACACTCTATACCCTACACTCTACACTCTATACCCTACACTCTACACTCTATACCCTACACTCTATGCCCTACACTCTATACCCTACACTCTATACCCTACACTCTATACCCTACAATCTACACCCTACACTCTATACCCTACACTCTATACCATACACTCTATACCCTACACTCTACACTCTATACCCTACACTCTACACCCTACACTCTATACCCTACACTCTATACCCTACACTCTACACTCTCTACCCTACACTCTATGCCCTGCACTCTATACCCTACACTCTATACCCTACACTCTACACTCTATACCCTACACTCTAAACTCTATACCCTACACTCTATACCCTACACTCTACACCCCACACTCTATACCCTACACTCTATACCATACACTCTATACCCTACACTCTACACTCTATACCCTACACTCTACACCCTACACTCTATACCACTACACTCTAATCCCTACACTCTACACTCTATACCCTACACTCTATACCCTACACTCTATACCCTACACTCTACACTCTCTACCCTACACTCTATGCCCTGCACTCTATACCCTACACTCTATACCCTACACTCTACACTCTATACCCTACACTCTAAACTCTATACCCTACACTCTATACCCTACACTCTACACCCCACACTCTATACCCTACACTCTATACCATACACTCTATACCCTACACTCTACACTCTATACCCTACACTCTACACCCTACACTCTATACCACTACACTCTAATCCCTACACTCTACACTCTATACCCTACACTCTATACCCTACACTCTATACCCTACACTCTACACTCTCTACCCTACACTCTATACCCTACACTCTATACCCTACACTCTATACCCTACACTCTACACTCTATACCCTACACTCTACACTCTATACCCTACACTCTATACCCTACACTCTATACCCTACACTCTATACCCTACACTCTACACTCTATGCCCTACACTCTACACTCTATACCCTACACTCTACACTCTATACCCTACACTCTACACTCTATACCCTACACTCTATACCCTACACTCTATACCCTACACTCTATACCCTACACAATACACTCTATGCCCTACACTCTACACTCTATACCTTACACTCTACACTCTATTCCCTACACTCTATACCCTACACTCTATACCCTACACTCTATACCCTACACTCTACACCCCACACTCTATACCCTACACTCTATAACATACACTCTATACCCTACACTCTACACTCTATACACTACACTCTACACCCTACACTCTATACACTACACTCTAATCCCTACACTCTACACTCTATACCCTACACTCTATACCCTACACTCAATACCCTACACTCTACACTCTCTACCCTACACTCTCTACCCTACACTCTATACCCTACACTCTATACCCTACACTCTACACTCTATACCCTACACTCTACACTCTATACCCTACACTCTATACCCTACACTCTATACCCTACACTCTACACTCTATGCCCTACACTCTACACTCTATACCCTACACTCTATACCCTACACTCTATACCCTACACTCTACACTCTATACCCTACACTCTATACCCTACACTCTATGCCCTACACTCTATACCCTACACTCTATACCCTACACTCTATACCCTACACTCTACACTCTATACCCTACACTCTATACCCTACACTCTATACCCTACACTCTACACTCTATACCCTACACTCTATACCCTACACTCTATACCCTACACTCTATACCCTACACTCTATACCCTACACTCTATGCCCTACACTCTATACCCTACACTATATACCCTACACTTTATACCCTACACTCTATACCCTACACTCTACACTCTATACCCTACACTCTATACCCTACACTCTATACCCTACACTCTACACTCTATACCCTACACTCTATACCCTACACTCTATACCCTACACTTTACACTCTATACACTACACTCTATACCCTACACTCTATACCCTACACTCTATACCCTACACTCTATACCCTACACTCTACACTCTATACCCTACACTCTATACCCTACACTCTACACTCTATACCCTACACTCTATACCCTACACTCTATGCCCTACACTCTATACCCTACACTCTATACCCTACACTCTATACCCTACACTCTACACTCTCTACCCTACACTCTATACCCTACACTCTATACCCTACACTCTAATCCCTACACTCTACACTCTATACCCTACACTCTATACCCTACACTCTACACTCTATACATTACACTCTACACTCTATTCCCTACACTCTATACCCTACACTCTATACCCTACACTCTATACCCTACTCTCTATACCCTACACTCTACACCCTACACTCTATACCCTACACTCTATACCATACACTCTATACCCTACACTCTACACTCTATACCCTACACTCTACACCCTACACTCTATACCCTACACTCTAATCCCTACACTCTACACTCTATACCCTACACTCTATACCCTACACTCTATACCCTACACTCTACACTCTCTACACTACACTCTATACCCTACACTCTATACCCTACACTCTATACCCTACACTCTACACTCTATACCCTACACTCTACACTCTATACCCTACACTCTATACCCTACACAATATACCCTACACTCTATACCCTACACTCTATACCCTACACTCTACACTCTATGCCCTACACTCTACACTCTATACCCTACACTCTACACTCTATACCTTACACTCTATACCCTACACTCTATACCCTACACTCTATACCCTACACTCTACGCCCTACACTCTACACTCTATACCTTACACTCAACACTCTATTTCCTACACACTATACCCTACACTCTATACCCTACACTCTATACCCTACACTCTATACCATACACTCTATACCCTACACTCTACACTCTATGCCCTACACTCTACACCCTACACTCTCTACCCTACACTCTAATCCCTACACTCTACACTCTATACCCTACACTCTATACCCTACACTCTATACCCTACACTCTACACTCTCTACACTACACTCTCTACCCTACACTCTATACCCTACACTCTATACCCTACACTCTACAATCTATACCCTACACTCTACACTCTATACCCTACACTCTATACCCTACACTCTACACTCTATGCCCTACACTCTACACTCTATACCCTACACTCTATACCCTACACTCTATATCCTACACTCTACACTCTTTACCCTACAATCTATACCCTACACTCTATGCCCTACACTCTATACCCTACACTCTATACCCTACACTCTATACCCTACACTCTACACTCTATACCCTACACTCTATACCCTACACTCTATACCCTACACTCTACACTCTATACCCTACACTCTATACCCTACACTCTATACCCTACACTCTACACTCTATACCCTCCACTCTATGCCCTAAACTCTATACCCTACACTCTATACACTACACTCTATACCCTACACTCTTTACCCTACACTCTAGACTCTATACCCTACACTCTATACCCTACACTCTATACCCTACTCTCTACACTCTATACCCTACACTCTATACCCTACACTCTATACCCTACACTCTACACTCTATACCCAACACTCTATACCCTACACTCTATACCCTATACTCTAATCCCTACACTCTACACTCTATACCCTACACTCTATACCCTACACTCTACACTCTATACCTTACACTCTACACTCTATTCCATACACTCTATACCCTACACTCTATACCCTACACTCTATACCCTACACTCTATACCCAACACTCTACACCCTACACTCTATACCCTACACTCTATACCATACACTCTATACCCTACACTCTACACTCTATACCCTACACTCTACACTCTATACCCTACACTCTATATCCTACACTCTATACCCTACAGTCTATACCCTACACTCTATACCCTACACACTACACTCTATACCTACACTCTACACTCTATACCCTACACTCTATACCCTACACTCTATACCCTACACTCTATACCCTACACTCTATACCCTACACTCTGCACTCTATACCCTACACTCTATACCCTACACTCTACACCCTACACTCTATACCCTACACTCTATGCCCTACACTCTATACCCTACACTCTATACCATACACTCTATACCCTACACTCTACACTCTATACCCTACACTCTACACCCTACACTCTATACCCTACACTCTATACCCTACACTCTATACCCTACACTCTAATCCCTACACTCTACACTCTATACCCTACACTCCATACCCTACACTCTATACCCTACACTCTACACTCTATACCCTACACTCTATATCCTACACTCTACACTCTATACCATACACTCTATACCCTACACGCTATACCCTACACTCTATACCCTACACTCTACACCCTACACTCTATACCCTACACTCTATACCCTACACTCTATACCCTAAACTCTACACCCTACACTCTATACCCTACACTCTATACCATACACTCTATACCCTACACTCTACACTCTATACCCTACACTCCACATCCTACACTCTATACCCTACACTCTAATCCCGACACTCTACACTCTATACCCTACACTCTACACTCTCTACCCTACACTCTATACCCTACACTGTATAACATACACTCTATACCCTACACTCTATACCCTACACTCTATACCCTACACTCTATACCATACACTCTACACCATACACTCTATAGCATACACTCTATACCCTACACTCTACACTCTATACCCTACACTCTATACCCTACACTCTACACCCTGCATTCTATACCCTACACACTATAGCCTACACTCTACACTCTATACCATACACTCTATACCCTACACTCTATACCCTACACTCTATACCCTACACTCTACACTCTATACCCTACATCCTATAGCCTACACTCTACAATCTATACCCTACACTCTATACCCTACACTCTATACCCTACAGTCTATACCCTACACTCTATACCCTACACTCTACACTCTATACCTTACACTCTACACTCTATTCCCTACACTCTATACCCTACACTCTATACCCTACACTCTATACCCTACACTCTACACCCTACACTCTATACCCTACACTCTATACCATACACTCTATACCCTACATTCTACACTCTATACCCTACACTCTACACCCTACACTCTATACCCTACACTCTAATCCCTACACTCTACACTCTATACCCTACACTCTATACCCTACACTCTACACTCTATACCTTACACTCTACACTCTATTCCCTACACTCTATACCCTACACTCTATACCCTACACTCTATACCCTACACTCTATACCCTACACTCTACACCCTACACTCTATACCCTACACTCTATACCATACACTCAATACCCTACACTCTACACTCTATACCCTACACTCTACACCCTACACTCTATACCCTACACTCCAATCCCTACACTCTACACTCTATACCCTACACTCTATACCCTACACTCTACACTCTCTACCCTACACTCTATACCCTACACTCTATACCCTACACTCTACACTCTATACCCTACACTCTACACTCTATACCCTACACTCTATACCCTACACTCTATACCCTACACTCTACACTCTATGCCCTACACTCTACACTCTATATCCTACACTCTACACTCTATACCCTACACTCTACACTCTATACCCTACACTCTATACCCTACACTCTATACCCTACACTCTATACCCTACACTCTACACTCTATACCCTACACTCTACACTCTATACCTTACACTCTACACTCTATTCCATACACTCTATACCCTACACTCTATACCCTACACTCTATACCCTACACTCTATACCCAACACTCTACAACCTACACTCTATACCCTACACTCTATACCATACACTCTATACCCTACACTCTACACTCTATACCCTACACTCTACACTCTATACCCTACACTCTATATCCTACACTCTATACCCTACACTCTATACCCTACACTCTATACCCTACACTCTACACTCTATACCCTACACTCTACACTCTATACCCTACACTCTATACCCTACACTCTATACCCTACACTCTATACCCTACACTCTATACCCTACACTCTGCACTCTATACCCTACACTTATACCCTACACTCTACACCCTACACTCTATACCCTACACTCTATGCCCTACACTCTATACCCTACACTCTATACCATACACTCTATACCCTACACTCTACACTCTATACCCTACACTCTATACCCTACACTCTATACCCTACACTCTACACCCTACACTCTATACCCTACACTCTATACCCTACACTCTAATCCCTACACTCTACACTCTATACCCTACACTCCATACCCTACACTCTATACCCTACACTCTACACGCTATACCCTACACTCTATATCCTACACTCTACACTCTATACCATACACTCTATACCCTACACGCTATACCCTACACTCTATACCCTACACTCTACACCCTACACTCTATACCCTACACTCTATACCCTACACTCTATACCCTAAACTCTACACCCTACACTCTATACCCTACACTCTATACCATACACTCTATACCCTACACTCTACACTCTATACCCTACACTCCACATCCTACACTCTATACCCTACACTCTAATCCCGACACTCTACACTCTATACCCTACACTCTATACCCTACACTCTACACTCTCTACCCTACACTCTATACCCTACACTGTATAACATACACTCTATACCCTACACTCTATACCCTACACTCTATACCCTACACTCTATACCATACACTCTACACCATACACTCTATAGCATACACTCTATACCCTACACTCTACACTCTATACCCTACACTCTATACCCTACACTCTACACCCTGCATTCTATACCCTACACACTATAGCCTACACTCTACACTCTATACCCTACACTCTATACCCTACACTCTATACCCTACACTCTATACCCTACACTCTACACTCTATACCCTACATCCTATAGCCTACACTCTACAATCTATACCCTACACTCTATACCCTACACTCTATACCCTACAGTCTATACCCTACACTCTATACCCTACACTCTACACTCTATACCTTACACTCTACACTCTATTCCCTACACTCTATACCCTACACTCTATACCCTACACTCTATACCCTACACTCTACACCCTACACTCTATACCCTACACTCTATACCATACACTCTATACCCTACATTCTACACTCTATACCCTACACTCTACACCCTACACTCTATACCCTACACTCTAATCCCTACACTCTACACTCTATACCCTACACTCTATACCCTACACTCTACACTCTATACCTTACACTCTACACTCTATTCCCTACACTCTATACCCTACACTCTATACCCTACACTCTATACCCTACACTCTACACTCAATACCCTACACTCTACACTCTATACCCTACACTCTACACCCTACACTCTATACCCTACACTCCAATCCCTACACTCTACACTCTATACCCTACACTCTACACTCTCTACCCTACACTCTATACCCTACACTCTATACCCTACACTCTACACTCTATACCCTACACTCTACACTCTATACCCTACACTCTATACCCTACACTCTATACCCTACACTCTATACCCTACACTCTACACTCTATGCCCTACACTCTACACTCTATACCCTACACTCTACACTCTATACCCTACACTCTACACTCTATACCCTACACTCTATACCCTACACTCTATACCCTACACTCTATACCCTACACTCTACACTCTATGCCCTACACTCTACACTCTATACCTTACACTCTACACTCTATACCCTACACTCTATACCCTACACTCTATACCCTACACTCTATACCCTACACTCTACACTCTATTCCCTACACTCTATACCCTACACTCTATACCCTACACTCTATACCCTACACTCTATACCCTACACTCTATACCATACACTCTATACCCTACACTCTACACTCTATACCCTACACTCTACACCCTACACTCTATACCCTACACTCTAATCCCTACACTCTATACTCTATACCCTACACTCTATACCCTACACTCTATACCCTACACTCTACACTCTATGCCCTACACTCTACACTCTATACCTTACACTCTACACTCTATACCCTACACTCTATACCCTACACTCTATACCCTACACTCTATACCCTACACTCTACACTCTATTCCCTACACTCTATACCCTACACTCTATACCCTACACTCTATACCCTACACTCTATACCATACACTCTATACCCTACACTCTACACTCTATACCCTACACTCTACACCCTACACTCTATACCCTACACTCTAATCCCTACACTCTATACTCTATACCCTACACTCTATACCCTACACTCTATACCCTACACTCTACACTCTCTACCCTACACTCTCTACCCTACACTCTATACCCTACACTCTATACCCTACACTCTACACTCTATACCCTACACTCTACACTCTATACCCTACACTCTATACCCTACACTCTATACCCTACACTCTACACTCTGTGCCCTACACTCTACACTCTATACCCTACACTCTATACCCTACACTATATACCCTACACTCTACACTCTATACCCTACACTCTATACCCTACACTCTATACCCTACACTCTACACTCTATACCCTACACTCTATACCCTACACTCTATGCCCTACACTCTATACCCTACACTCTATACCCTACACTCTATACCCTACACTCTATACCCTACACTCTACACTCTATACCCTACACTCTATACCCTACACTCTATACCCTACACTCTACACTCTATACCCTACACTCTATACCCTACACTCTACACTCTATACCCTACACTCTATACCCTACACTCTATGCCCTACACTCTATACCCTACACTCTATACCCTACACTCTATACCCTACACTCTACACTCTATACCCTACACTCTATACCCTACACTCTATACCCTACACTCTACACTCTATACCCTACACTCTATACCCTACACTCTATACCCTACACTCTACACTCTATACCCTACACTCTATGCCCTACACTCTATACCCTACACTCTATACCCTACACTCTATACCCTACACTCTATACCCTACACTCTACACTCCATACCCTACACTCTATACCCTACACTCTATACCCTACACTCTACACTCTATGCCCTACACTCTATACCCTACACTCTATGCCCTACACTCTACACCCTATACTCTATACCCTGCACTCTACACTCTATACCCTACACTCTATACCCTACACTCTATACCCTACACTCTAATCCCTACACTCTACACTCTATACCCTACACTCTATACCCTACACTCTACACTCTATGAACAAAAATCCCAAATGCATAATGTGAGAAAACCGATTTCTGGTGAAAATACCACCAAGACAATCCGAACTCACTATCCGCTCAAAACAAATTATATTGCCAGGAGGAAGAACTGAGCATCGATGAACAATATAGATCAACTTTATTCAGAAACATCACATAACATATCATTACATATCAAATATATTCAAATAATATGAACAAAGATGGCCGTTGGTGATAAGCTGAAAAACATAACCCCCATATCCCTACTCCCTCTCCTTATGATATCTACCCACCTGGGTATACATATCAAACCCCTGCCCACCCCTCCCAAAAAGAAAGGGGAAAGTAGGACACTGGACACTAGTATCGATCTCAGTGAAACCACAAGTATGTCCACCCGGAGAAACATAAACCCATATGTGCCATATAGAATAATAAATTACAACCTCATAAGGTACCAGAAATAATAAAGCTAGCGCAGGGATAATGCCAACGTTTAACCGGTCTAAAGGTAGGTAGACAAAAAGTGTCAGTGTCATTAAGGTAACAGGTGAGAACCTATGCACACAGCGGTGCCATTGCTGCTGGCACTGTAACAAACAGATGGAAAATCATAAAACGCCAGCCACAGGACAAGGACTCACCTAAAACACGGGCAGGGTGGAGGGGCAGTCGGGAGGTGGTCCCCGACGCGCGTTTCGCGGCTACACACCGCCGCTTTCTCAAGGGGATAACTCTAAAATGCTCAAAAGGACCTTGAAATAGCCCCTGACCCAGGTCACATGGCGCCCGGCGGCCAATAACAGTAGCGCTATCGGCGCATGCGCACTGCGTCCGACAGGTCCCGGCAGTGCAAACGGGCGTCACAGCAAGCACGCAGATGCAGGAGAAGCCTGCAATCAGCGAACAAGCCGCGCAGACGCCCGTGCACACCGGGACAAGGCGGCACACAGCGCGATGCACACTGCCACTGATGTGAATACAAAATGGTGACTCTAGACAATCAGATGCAGTTGCACCGATCCGAAGTCCGCCCGCCTCACCCCCAGCTTCCAAAAGGAATCGAAATACCCATCAGACTCCAATCCCACAGTACACAAAAGTGGGACACGGAGACGCACAACAGAAAACATATATAACAAAACTATTAGAACAAATACAAAAACTGATAATAATAAACAAACAAAAAAACTAAATTTCTGTGCGTTGGTTGACTGATACGGCCAACATGCTCCTTGCTTCATGCATGTATTGTCCGTCATGTTCACTTGCGCCGTAATCACAGTCGATGTGGTCTTTACATCATGGAAGGGATGGTAATGAGAATTCGCAGGGCCACAGGGCAATATAACAAGGAACAACTCTGGGCATCACATCACTCCGGTTCACTATTAGTATGAATATGTAGAAAAGAACAACAATTAAAATCACATAAAAAAAGATTAAAACAGCATAAAAACAACATAAAAACAACCACCCGACTGCAAACGGGTATGGAGGACCGGGTAGAGAGGATTATAACTACTGTAATAGCCTCAGGAACGCAGGAGGTACACAATATAGACAACCACACCATGAGCAGAAGGCGGAGCAGTAATCATAAGTAGGAGGAGAAACTCAATGCCTCATTTAGGCCATTTGGTGCCATAGTGCCCAGTTGCACTATCCATTTTGTTTCTTTTTGTGCCAAAAATTTCTTATTGTCCCCACCTCGAACTCCCAGATGTAAAACGTCAATACCTCTCACCTTTAATAATTTTGCATCACATTTGTGGTGCATTCTGAAATGGCGGGGTATTGATTTAAGTTCAGCAATGTCCGGCACCGTCCTGGCCGCACCAATGTCCCGCACATGCTCACGGACCCTGACTCTCAGTTCCCGAGTGGTTAAGCCCACGTACACCATGGGACAGGGGCACATTGCATAATACACCACATTGGTTGTGCCACAAGAGATCCACTCCCTGATATCATATTTTTTAGTTCCATCCGTGGACATAAAGCTAGAGCATCGCAGGACATTGGTGCAGGCAAGACAGTGCCCACAGGGGAAGCATCCCACATTAGGCCCCCTTGTTCCAAATGGGTTGTTCGGGGTGGGGACATAATGGCTACGCACCAATAAATCGTTTAAATTTTTACACCTCCTCGATGTCATCTGTGGGTTAGGGCCAAGGGAGGTCGCCAGGGAGGGCTCGGTCTTCAAGACAGACCAATGTTTGGCAAGGATGGAGCGCATATTACCCCACTCGTGGTTGTAAGTTGAGATAAAACGAATGGGATTGGCCCCATCCCTGTTAGTCCGCTTAGCGGACGGATGTAGAAGAGTCTCACGTGGGGTTCTTCTGGCGCGATCATAGCCGTATTTAATAGATCTCCGGCTATAGCCCCGGGCCAGAAAACGGTCTTTCAGATCCGAGGCCTGTGCCTCGAATCTGGGCTCAGAGGAGCATATTCGCCGCATCCTGAGGAACTGTCCGACCGGGACGGCCCTCACCGTGGATGGGTCATGTGCTGATGACGCATGTAGAAGCGCATTGACGGAGGTCGACTTTCTGAAGACATCAGCCTGGATACGCCGAGAATGGTCGACCTCCAGGCGGATGTCCAAAAAATCGACCGCAACTCTACACTCTATACCTTACATTCTACACTCTATTCCCTACACTCTATACCCTACACGCTATACCCTACACTCTATACCCTACACTCTATACCATACACTCTATACCCTACACTCTACACTCTATACCCTACACTCTAAACTCTATACCCTACACTCTATATCCTACACTCTATACCCTACACTCTATACCCTACACTCTATACTCTACACTCTACACTCTATACCCTACACTCTACACTCTATACCCTACACTCTATACCCTACACTCTATACCCTACACTCTATACCCTACACTCTACACTCTATGCCCTACACTCTACACTCTATACCCTACACTCTACACCCTACACTCTACACTCTATACCCTACACTCTATACCCTACACTCTATACCCTACACTCTATACCCTACACTCTACACTCTATGCCCTACACTCTACACTCTATACCTTACACTCAACACTCTATTCCCTACACTCTATACCCTACACTCTATACCCTACACTCTATACCCTACACTCTACACTCTCTACCCTACACTCTCTACCCTACACTCTATACCCTACACTCTATACCCTACACTCTACACTCTATACCCTACACTCTACACTCTATACCCTACACTTTATACCCTACACTCTATACCCTACACTCTACACTCTATGCCCTACACTCTACACTCTATACCCTACACTCTATACCCTACACTCTATACCCTACACTCTACACTCTATACCCTACACTCTATACCCTACACTCTATGCCCTACACTCTATACCCTACACTCTATACCCTACACTCTATACCCTACACTCTACACTCTATACCCTACACTCTATACCCTACACTCTATACCCTACACTATACACTCTATACCCTACACTCTATACCCTACACTCTATACCCTACACTCTACACTCTACACCCTACACTCTATACCCTACACTCTATGCCCTACACTCTATTCCCTACACTCTATACCCTACACTCTATACCCTACACTCTACAATCTATACCCTACACTCTATACCCTACACTCTATACCCTACACTCTACACTCTATACCCTACACTCTATACCCTACACTCTATACCCTACACTCTATGCCCTACACTCTATACCCTACACTCTATACCCTACACTCTACACTCTATACCCTACACTCTATACCCTACACTCTAATCCCTACACTCTACCCTCTATACCATACACTCTATACCCTACACTCTACACTCTATACCTTACACTCTACACTCTATTCCCTACACTCTATACCCTACACTCTATACCCTACACTCTATACCCTACACTCTATACCCAACACTCAACACCCTACACTCTATACCCTACACTCTATACCATACACTCTATACCCTACACTCTACACTCTATACCCTACACTCTAAACTCTATACCCTACACTCTATACCCTACACACTATACCCTACACTCTATACCCTACACTCTACACTCTATACCCTACACTCTATACCCTACACTCTATACCCTACACTCTACACTCTATACCCTACAGTCTATACCCTACACTCTACACTCTATACCCTACACTCTATACCCTACACTCTATGCCCTACACTCTATACCCTACACTCTATACCCTACACTCTATACCCTACACTCTATACCCTACACTCTATACCCTACACTCAACACTCTATACCCTACACTCTATATCCTACACTCTATACCCTACACTCTACACTCTATACCCTACACTCTATACCCTACACTCTATACCCTACACTCTACACTCTATACCCTACACTTTATACCCTACACTCTATACCCTACATTCTACACTCTGTGCCCTACACTCTACACTCTATACCCTACACTCTATACCCTACACTCTATACCCTACACTCTACACTCTATACCCTACACTCTATACCCTACACTCTATGCCCTACACTCTATACCCTACACTCTATACCCTACACTCTATACCCTACACTCTACACTCTATACCCTACACTCTATACCCTACACTCTATACCCTACACTCTACACTCTATACCCTACACTCTATACCCTACACTCTATGCCCTACACTCTATACCCTACACTCTATACCCTACACTCTATACCCTACACTCTACACTCTATACCCTACACTCTATACCCTACACTATACACTCTATACCCTACACTCTATACCCTACACTCTATACCCTACACTCTACACTCTACACCCTAAACTCTATACCCTACACTCTATGCCCTACACTCTATACCCTACACTCTATACCCTACACTCTATACCCTACACTCTATACCCTACACTCTATACCCTACACTCTACAATCTATACCCTACACTCTATACCCTACACTCTATACCCTACACTCTACACTCTATACCCTACACTCTATACCCTACACTCTAAACCCTACACTCTATGCCCTACACTCTATACCCTACACTCTATACCCTACACTCTACACTCTATACCCTACACTCTATACCCTACACTCTAATCCCTACACTCTACCCTCTATACCCTACACTCTATACCCTACACTCTACACTCTATACCTTACACTCTACACTCTATTCCCTACACTCTATACCCTACACTCTATACCCTACACTCTATACCCTACACTCTATACCCAACACTCAACACCCTACACTCTATACCCTACACTCTATACCATACACTCTATACCCTACACTCTACACTCTATACCCTACACTCTAAACTCTATACCCTACACTCTATACCCTACACTCTAAACTCTATACCCTACACTCTATACCCTACACTCTATACCCTACACTCTACACTCTATACCCTACACTCTATACCCTACACTCTATACCCTACACTCTATACCCTACACTCTATACCCTACACTCTACACTCTATACCCTACACTCTATACCCTACACTCTATGCCCTACACTCTATACCCTACACTCTATACCCTACACTCTATACCCTACACTCTATACCCTACACTCAACACTCTATACCCTACACTCTATACCCTACACTCTATACCCTACACTCTACACTCTATACCCTACACTCTATACCCTACACTCTATACCCTACACTCTATACCCTACACTCTATACCCTACACTCTACACTCTATACCCTACACTCTATACCCTACACTCTGCACTCTATACCCTACACTCTACACTCTATACCCTACACTCTATACCCTACACTCTATACCCTACACTCTACACTCTATACCCTACACTCTATACCCTACACTCTACACTCTATACCCTACACTCTATACCCTACACTCTACACTCTATACCCTACACTCTATACCCTACACTCTATGCCCTACACTCTATACCCTACACTCTATACCCTACACTCTATACCCTACACTCTATACCCTACACTCTACACTCTATACCCTACACTCTATACCCTACACTCTATACCCTACACTCTAATCCCTACACTCTACCCTCTATACCCTACACTCTATACCCTACACTCCATACCTTACACTCTACACTCTATTCCCTACACTCTATACCCTACACTCTATACCCTACACTCTATACCCTACACTCTATACCCAACACTCAACACCCTACACTCTATACCCTACACTCTATACCATACACTCTATACCCTACACTCTACACTCTATACCCTACACTCTAAACTCTATACCCTACACTCTATACCCTACACTCTATACCCTACACTCTATACCCTACACTCTACACTCTATACCCTACACTCTATACCCTACACTCTATACCCTACACTCTATACCCTACACTCTATACCCTACACTCTACACTCTATACCCTACACTCTATACCCTACACTCTACACTCTATACCCTACACTCTATACCCTACACTCTATGCCCTACACTCTATACCCTACACTCTATACCCTACACTCTATACCCTACACTCTATACCCTACACTCTATACCCTACACTCTATACCCTACACTCTACACTCTATACCCTACACTCTATACCCTACACTCTACACTCTATACCCTACACTCTATACCCTACACTCTAATCCCTACACTCTACACTCTATACCCTACACTCTATACCCTACACTCTATACCCTACACTCTACACTCTATACCCTACACTCTATATCCTACACTTTACACTCTATACCCTACACTCTATACCATACACTCTATACCCTACACTCTATACCATACACTCTATAACCTACACTCTATACCCTACACTCTACACCCTACACTCTATACCTTACACTCTATACCCTACACTCTATACCCTACAATCTAAACTCTACACCCTACACTCTACACTCTATACCCTACACTCTATAATATACACTCTATACCCTACACTCTATACCCTACACTCTATACCCTACACTCTACACTCTATACCCTACACTCTATAACATACACTCTATACCCTACACTCTATACCCTACACTCTACACTCTATACCCTACACTCTATACCATACACTCTATACCCTACACTCTATACCCTACACTCTACACTCTATACCCTACACTCTATACCCTACACTCTACACTCTGTACCCTACACTCTATACCCTACACTCTACACTCTATGCCCTACACTCTACACTCTATACCCTACACTCTACACTCTATACCCTACACTCTACACTCTATACCCTACACTCTATACCCTACACTCTATACCCTACACTCTATACCCTACACTCTACACTCTATACCCTACACTCTACACTCTATACCTTACACTCTACACTCTATTCCATACACTCTATACCCTACACTCTATACCCTACACTCTATACCCTACACTCTATACCCAACACTCTACACCCTACACTCTATACCCTACACTCTATACCATACACTCTATACCCTACACTCTACACTCTATACCCTACACTCTACACTCTATACCCTACACTCTATACCCTACACTCTATACCCTACACTCTATACCCTACACTCTGCACTCTATACCCCAAACTCTATACCCTACACTCTACACCCTACACTCTATACCCTACACTCTATGCCCTACACTCTATACCCTACACTCTATACCATACACTCTATACCCTACACTCTACACTCTATACCCTACACTCTATACCCTACTCTCTATACCCTACACTCTACACCCTACACTCTATACCCTACACTCTATACCCTACACTCTATACCCTACACTCTAATCCCTACACTCTACACTCTATACCCTACACTCCATACCCTACACTCTATACCCTACACTCTACACTCTATACCCTACACTCTATATCCTACACTCTACACTCTATACCATACACTCTATACCCTACACGCTATACCCTACACTCTATACCCTACACTCTACACCCTACACTCTATACCCTACACTCTATACCCTACACTCTATACCCTAAACTCTGCACCCTACACTCTATACCCTACACTCTATACCATACACTCTATACCCTACACTCTACACTCTATACCCTACACTCCACATCCTACACTCTATACCCTACACTCTAATCCCGACACTCTACACTCTATACCCTACACTCTATACCCTACACTCTACACTCTCTACCCTACACTCTATACCCTACACTGTATAACATACACTCTATACCCTACACTCTATACCCTACACTCTATACCCTACACTCTATACCATACACTCTACACCATACACTCTATAGCATACACTCTATACCCTACACTCTACACTCTATACCCTACACTCTACACCCTGCATTCTATACCCTACACACTATAGCCTACACTCTACACTCTATACCCTACACTCTATCCCCTACACTCTATACCCTACACTCTATACCCTACACTCTACACTCTATACCCTACATCCTATAGCCTACACTCTACAATCTATACCCTACACTCTATACCCTACACTCTATACCCTACAGTCTATACCCTACACTCTATACCCTACACTCTACACTCTATACCTTACACTCTACACTCTATTCCCTACACTCTATACCCTACACTCTATACCCTACACTCTATACCCTACACTCTACACCCTACACTCTATACCCTACACTCTATACCATACACTCTATACCCTACATTCTACACTCTATACCCTACACTCTACACCCTACACTCTATACCCTACACTCTAATCCCTACACTCTACACTCTATACCCTACACTCTATACCCTACACTCTACACTCTATACCTTACACTCTACACTCTATTCCCTACACTCTATACCCTACACTCTATACCCTACACTCTATACCCTACACTCTATACCCTACACTCTACACCCTACACTCTATACCCTACACTCTATACCATACACTCAATACCCTACACTCTACACTCTATACCCTACACTCTACACCCTACACTCTATACCCTACACTCCAATCCCTACACTCTACACTCTATACCCTACACTCTATACCCTACGCTCTACACTCTCTACCCTACACTCTATACCCTACACTCTATACCCTACACTCTACACTCTATACCCTACACTCTACACTCTATACCCTACACTCTATACCCTACACTCTATACCCTACACTCTATACCCTACACTCTACACTCTATGCCCTACACTCTACACTCTATACCCTACACTCTACACTCTATACCCTACACTCTACACTCTATACCCTACACTCTATACCCTACACTCTATACCCTACACTCTATACCCTACACTCTACACTCTATGCCCTACACTCTACACTCTATACCTTACACTCTACACTCTATACCCTACACTCTATACCCTACACTCTATACCCTACACTCTATACCCTACACTCTACACTCTATTCCCTACACTCTATACCCTACACTCTATACCCTACACTCTATACCCTACACTCTACACCCTACACTCTATACCCTACACTCTATACCATACACTCTATACCCTACACTCTACACTCTATACCCTACACTCTACACCCTACACTCTATACCCTACACTCTAATCCTTACACTCTATACTCTATACCCTACACTCTATACCCTACACTCTATACCCTACACTCTACACTCTCTACCCTACACTCTCTACCCTACACTCTATACCCTACACTCTATACCCTACACTCTACACTCTATACCCTACACTCTACACTCTATACCCTACACTCTATACCCTACACTCTATACCCTACACTCTACACTCTGTGCCCTACACTCTACACTCTATACCCTACACTCTATACCCTACACTATATACCCTACACTCTACACTCTATACCCTACACTCTATACCCTACACTCTATACCCTACACTCTACACTCTATACCCTACACTCTATACCCTACACTCTATGCCCTACACTCTATACCCTACACTCTATACCCTACACTCTATACCCTACACTCTATACCCTACACTCTACACTCTATACCCTACACTCTATACCCTACACTCTATACCCTACACTCTACACTCTATACCCTACACTCTATACCCTACACTCTACACTCTATACCCTACACTCTATACCCTACTCTATGCCCTACACTCTATACCCTACACTCTATACCCTACACTCTATACCCTACACTCTACACTCTATACCCTACACTCTATACCCTACACTCTATACCCTACACTCTACACTCTATACCCTACACTCTATACCCTACACTCTATACCCTACACTCTACACTCTATACCCTACACTCTATACCCTACACTCTATGCCCTACACTCTATACCCTACACTCTATACCCTACACTCTATACCCTACACTCTATACCCTACACTCTACACTCCATACCCTACACTCTATACCCTACACTCTATACCCTACACTCTACACTCTATACCCTACACTCTATACCCTACACTCTATGCCCTACACTCTATACCCTATACTCTATACCCTGCACTCTACACTCTATACCCTACACTCTATACCCTACACTCTATACCCTACACTCTAATCCCTACACTCTACACTCTATACCCTACACTCTATACCCTACACTCTACACTCTATGAACAAAAATCCCAAATGCATAATGTGAGAAAACCGATTTCTGGTGAAAATACCACCAAGACAATCCGAACTCACTATCCGCTCAAAACAAATTATATTGCCAGGAGGAAGAACTGAGCATCGATGAACAATATAGATCAACTTTATTCAGAAACATCACATAACATATCATTACATATCAAATATATTCAAATAATATGAACAAAGATGGCCGTTGGTGATAAGCTGAAAAACATAACCCCCATATCCCTACTCCCTCTCCTTATGATATCTACCCACCTGGGTATACATATCAAACCCCTGCCCACCCCTCCCAAAAAGAAAGGGGAAAGTAGGACACTGGACACTAGTATCGATCTCAGTGAAACCACAAGTATGTCCACCCGGAGAAACATAAACCCATATGTGCCATATAGAATAATAAATTACAACCTCATAAGGTACCAGAAATAATAAAGCTAGCGCAGGGATAATGCCAACGTTTAACCGGTCTAAAGGTAGGTAGACAAAAAGTGTCAGTGTCATTAAGGTAACAGGTGAGAACCTATGCACACAGCGGTGCCATTGCTGCTGGCACTGTAACAAACAGATGGAAAATCATAAAACGCCAGCCACAGGACAAGGACTCACCTAAAACACGGGCAGGGTGGAGGGGCAGTCGGGAGGTGGTCCCCGACGCGCGTTTCGCGGCTACACACCGCCGCTTTCTCAAGGGGATAACTCTAAAATGCTCAAAAGGACCTTGAAATAGCCCCTGACCCAGGTCACATGGCGCCCGGCGGCCAATAACAGTAGCGCTATCGGCGCATGCGCACTGCGTCCGACAGGTCCCGGCAGTGCAAACGGGCGTCACAGCAAGCACGCAGATGCAGGAGAAGCCTGCAATCAGCGAACAAGCCGCGCAGACGCCCGTGCACACCGGGACAAGGCGGCACACAGCGCGATGCACACTGCCACTGATGTGAATACAAAATGGTGACTCTAGACAATCAGATGCAGTTGCACCGATCCGAAGTCCGCCCGCCTCACCCCCAGCTTCCAAAAGGAATCGAAATACCCATCAGACTCCAATCCCACAGTACACAAAAGTGGGACACGGAGACGCACAACAGAAAACATATATAACAAAACTATTAGAACAAATACAAAAACTGATAATAATAAACAAACAAAAAAACTAAATTTCTGTGCGTTGGTTGACTGATACGGCCAACATGCTCCTTGCTTCATGCATGTATTGTCCGTCATGTTCACTTGCGCCGTAATCACAGTCGATGTGGTCTTTACATCATGGAAGGGATGGTAATGAGAATTCGCAGGGCCACAGGGCAATATAACAAGGAACACCTCTGGGCATCACATCACTCCGGTTCACTATTAGTATGAATATGTAGAAAAGAACAACAATTAAAATCACATAAAAAAAGATTAAAACAGCATAAAAACAACATAAAAACAACCACCCGACTGCAAACGGGTATGGAGGACCGGGTAGAGAGGATTATAACTACTGTAATAGCCTCAGGAACGCAGGAGGTACACAATATAGACAACCACACCATGAGCAGAAGGCGGAGCAGTAATCATAAGTAGGAGGAGAAACTCAATGCCTCATTTAGGCCATTTGGTGCCATAGTGCCCAGTTGCACTATCCATTTTGTTTCTTTTTGTGCCAAAAATTTCTTATTGTCCCCACCTCGAACTCCCAGATGTAAAACGTCAATACCTCTCACCTTTAATAATTTTGCATCACATTTGTGGTGCATTCTGAAATGGCGGGGTATTGATTTAAGTTCAGCAATGTCCGGCACCGTCCTGGCCGCACCAATGTCCCGCACATGCTCACGGACCCTGACTCTCAGTTCCTGAGTGGTTAAGCCCACGTACACCATGGGACAGGGGCACGTTGCATAATAAACCACATTGGTTGTGCTACAAGAGATCCACTCCCTGATATCATATTTTTTAGTTCCATCCGTGGACATAAAGCTAGAGCATCGCAGGACATTGGTGCAGGCAAGACAGTGCCCACAGGGGAAGCATCCCACATTAGGCCCCCTTGTTCCAAATGGGTTGTTCGGGGTGGGGACATAATGGCTACGCACCAATAAATCGTTTAAATTTTTACACCTCCTCGATGTCATCTGTGGGTTAGGGCCAAGGGAGGTCGCCAGGGAGGGCTCGGTCTTCAAGACAGACCAATGTGTGGCAAGGATGGAGCGCATATTACCCCACTCGTGGTTGTAAGTTGAGATAAAACGAATGGGATTGGCCCCATCCCTGTTAGTCCGCTTAGCGGACGGATGTAGAAGAGTCTCACGTGGGGTTCTTCTGGCGCGATCATAGCCGTATTTAATAGATCTCCGGCTATAGCCCCGGGCCAGAAAACGGCCTTTCAGATCCGAGGCCTGTGCCTCGAATCTGGGCTCAGAGGAGCATATTCGCCGCATCCTGAGGAACTGTCCGACCGGGACGGCCCTCACCGTGGATGGGTCATGTGCTGATGACGCATGTAGAAGCGCATTGACGGAGGTCGACTTTCTGAAGACATCAGCCTGGATACGCCGAGAATGGTCGACCTCCAGGCGGATGTCCAAAAAATCGACCGCAACTCTACACTCTATACCTTACATTCTACACTCTATTCCCTACACTCTATACCCTACACTCTATACCCTACACTCTATACCCTACACTCTATACCCAACACTCTACACCCTACACTCTATACCCTACACTCTATACCATAGACTCTATACCCTACACTCTACACTCTATACCCTACACTCTAAACTCTATACCCTACACTCTATACCCTACACTCTATACCCTACACTCTATACCCTACACTCTATACTCTACACTCTACACTCTATACCCTACACTCTACACTCTATACCCTAGACTCTATACCCTACACTCTATACCCTACACTCTATACCCTACACTCTACACTCTATGCCCTACACTCTACACGCTATACCCTACACTCTACACCCTACACTCTACACTCTATACCCTACACTCTATACCCTACACTCTATACCCTACACTCTATACCCTACACTCTACACTCTATGCCCTACACTCTACACTCTATACCTTACACTCTACACTCTATTCCCTACACTCTATACCCTACACTCTATACCCTACACTCTATACCCTACACTCTACACTCTCTACCCTACACTCTCTACCCTACACTCTATACCCTACACTCTATACCCTACACTCTACACTCTATACCCTACACTCTACACTCTATACCCTACACTTTATACCCTACACTCTATACCCTACACTCTACACTCTATGCCCTACACTCTACACTCTATACCCTACACTCTATACCCTACACTCTACACTCTATACCCTACACTCTATACCCTACACTCTATGCCCTACACTCTATACCCTACACTCTATACCCTACACTCTATACCCTATACTCTACACTCTATACCCTACACTCTATACCCTACACTCTATACCCTACACTATACACTCTATACCCTACACTCTATACCCTACACTCTATACCCTACACTCTACACTCTACACCCTACACTCTATACCCTACACTCTAAGCCCTACACTCTATTCCCTACACTCTATACCCTACACTCTATACCCTACACTCTATACCCTACACTCTATACCCTACACTCTACAATCTATACCCTACACTCTATACCCTACACTCTATACCCTACACTCTACACTCTATACCCTACACTCTATACCCTACACTCTATACCCTACACTCTATGCCCTACACTCTATACCCTACACTCTATACCCTACACTCTATACCCTACACTCTACACTCTATACCCTACACTCTATACCCTACACTCTACACTCTATACCTTACACTCTACACTCTATTCCCTACACTCTATACCCTACACTCTATACCCTACACTCTATACCCTACACTCTATACCCAACACTCAACACCCTACACTCTATACCCTACACTCTATACCATACACTCTATACCCTACACTCTACACTCTATACCCTACACTCTAAACTCTATACCCTACACTCTATACCCTACACTCTATACCCTACACTCTACACTCTATACCCTACACTCTATACCCTACACTCTATACCCTACACTCTATACCCTACACTCTACACTCTATACCCTACACTCTATACCCTACACTCTACACTCTATACCCTACACTCTATACCCTACACTCTATGCCCTACACTCTATATCCTACACTCTATACCCTACACTCTATACCCTACACTCTATACCCTACACTCAACACTCTATACCCTACACTCTATACCCTACACTCTATACCCTACACTCTACACTCTATACCCTACACTCTATACCCTACACTCTATACCCTACACTCTACACTCTATACCCTACACTTTATACCCTACACTCTATACCCTACATTCTACACTCTATGCCCTACACTCTACACTCTATACCCTACACTCTATACCCTACACTCTATACCCTACACTCTACACTCTATACCCTACACTCTATACCCTACACTCTATGCCCTACACTCTATACCCTACACTCTATACCCTACACTCTATACCCTACACTCTACACTCTATACCCTACACTCTATACCCTACACTCTATACCCTACACTCTAAACTCTATACCCTACACTCTGTACCCTACACTCTATGCCCTACACTCTATACCCTACACTCTATACCCTACACTCTATACCCTACACTCTACACTCTATACCCTACACTCTATACCCTACACTCTATACCCTACACTCTATACCCTACACTATACACTCTATACCCTACACTCTATACCCTACACTCTATACCCTACACTCTACACTCTACACCCTACACTCTATATCCTACACTCTATGCCCTACACTCTATACCCTACACTCTATACCCTACACTCTATACCCTACACTCTATACCCTACACTCTATACCCTACACTCTACAATCTATACCCTACACTCTATACCCTACACTCTATACCCTACACTCTACACTCTATACCCTACACTCTATACCCTACACTCTATACCCTACACTCTATGCCCTACACTCTATACCCTACACTCTATACCCTACACTCTATAACCTACACTCTGCACTCTATACCCTACACTCTATACCCTACACTCTAATCCCTACACTCTACCCTCTATACCCTACACTCTATACCCTACACTCTACACTCTATACCTTACACTCTACACTCTATTCCCTACACTCTATACCCTACACTCTATACCCTACACTCTATACCCTACACTCTACACTCTATACCTTACACTCTACACTCTATTCCCTACACTCTATACCCTACACTCTATACCCTACACTCTATACCCTACACTCTATACCCTACACTCTACACCCTACACTCTATACCCTACACTCTATACCATACACTCAATACCCTACACTCTACACTCTATACCCTACACTCTACACCCTACACTCTATACCCTACACTCCAATCCCTACACTCTACACTCTATACCCTACACTCTATACCCTACGCTCTACACTCTCTACCCTACACTCTATACCCTACACTCTATACCCTACACTCTACACTCTATACCCTACACTCTACACTCTATACCCTACACTCTATACCCTACACTCTATACCCTACACTCTATACCCTACACTCTACACTCTATGCCCTACACTCTACACTCTATACCCTACACTCTACACTCTATACCCTACACTCTACACTCTATACCCTACACTCTATACCCTACACTCTATACCCTACACTCTATACCCTACACTCTACACTCTATGCCCTACACTCTACACTCTATACCTTACACTCTACACTCTATACCCTACACTCTATACCCTACACTCTATACCCTACACTCTATACCCTACACTCTACACTCTATTCCCTACACTCTATACCCTACACTCTATACCCTACACTCTATACCCTACACTCTACACCCTACACTCTATACCCTACACTCTATACCATACACTCTATACCCTACACTCTACACTCTATACCCTACACTCTACACCCTACACTCTATACCCTACACTCTAATCCTTACACTCTATACTCTATACCCTACACTCTATACCCTACACTCTATACCCTACACTCTACACTCTCTACCCTACACTCTCTACCCTACACTCTATACCCTACACTCTATACCCTACACTCTACACTCTATACCCTACACTCTACACTCTATACCCTACACTCTATACCCTACACTCTATACCCTACACTCTACACTCTGTGCCCTACACTCTACACTCTATACCCTACACTCTATACCCTACACTATATACCCTACACTCTACACTCTATACCCTACACTCTATACCCTACACTCTATACCCTACACTCTACACTCTATACCCTACACTCTATACCCTACACTCTATGCCCTACACTCTATACCCTACACTCTATACCCTACACTCTATACCCTACACTCTATACCCTACACTCTACACTCTATACCCTACACTCTATACCCTACACTCTATACCCTACACTCTACACTCTATACCCTACACTCTATACCCTACACTCTACACTCTATACCCTACACTCTATACCCTACTCTATGCCCTACACTCTATACCCTACACTCTATACCCTACACTCTATACCCTACACTCTACACTCTATACCCTACACTCTATACCCTACACTCTATACCCTACACTCTACACTCTATACCCTACACTCTATACCCTACACTCTATACCCTACACTCTACACTCTATACCCTACACTCTATACCCTACACTCTATGCCCTACACTCTATACCCTACACTCTATACCCTACACTCTATACCCTACACTCTATACCCTACACTCTACACTCCATACCCTACACTCTATACCCTACACTCTATACCCTACACTCTACACTCTATACCCTACACTCTATACCCTACACTCTATGCCCTACACTCTATACCCTATACTCTATACCCTGCACTCTACACTCTATACCCTACACTCTATACCCTACACTCTATACCCTACACTCTAATCCCTACACTCTACACTCTATACCCTACACTCTATACCCTACACTCTACACTCTATGAACAAAAATCCCAAATGCATAATGTGAGAAAACCGATTTCTGGTGAAAATACCACCAAGACAATCCGAACTCACTATCCGCTCAAAACAAATTATATTGCCAGGAGGAAGAACTGAGCATCGATGAACAATATAGATCAACTTTATTCAGAAACATCACATAACATATCATTACATATCAAATATATTCAAATAATATGAACAAAGATGGCCGTTGGTGATAAGCTGAAAAACATAACCCCCATATCCCTACTCCCTCTCCTTATGATATCTACCCACCTGGGTATACATATCAAACCCCTGCCCACCCCTCCCAAAAAGAAAGGGGAAAGTAGGACACTGGACACTAGTATCGATCTCAGTGAAACCACAAGTATGTCCACCCGGAGAAACATAAACCCATATGTGCCATATAGAATAATAAATTACAACCTCATAAGGTACCAGAAATAATAAAGCTAGCGCAGGGATAATGCCAACGTTTAACCGGTCTAAAGGTAGGTAGACAAAAAGTGTCAGTGTCATTAAGGTAACAGGTGAGAACCTATGCACACAGCGGTGCCATTGCTGCTGGCACTGTAACAAACAGATGGAAAATCATAAAACGCCAGCCACAGGACAAGGACTCACCTAAAACACGGGCAGGGTGGAGGGGCAGTCGGGAGGTGGTCCCCGACGCGCGTTTCGCAGCTACACACCACCGCTTTCTCAAGGGGATAACTCTAAAATGCTCAAAAGGACCTTGAAATAGCCCCTGACCCAGGTCACATGGCGCCCGGCGGCCAATAACAGTAGCGCTATCGGCGCATGCGCACTGCGTCCGACAGGTCCCGGCAGTGCAAACGGGCGTCACAGCAAGCACGCAGATGCAGGAGAAGCCTGCAATCAGCGAACAAGCCGCGCAGACGCCCGTGCACACCGGGACAAGGCGGCACACAGCGCGATGCACACTGCCACTGATGTGAATACAAAATGGTGACTCTAGACAATCAGATGCAGTTGCACCGATCCGAAGTCCGCCCGCCTCACCCCCAGCTTCCAAAAGGAATCGAAATACCCATCAGACTCCAATCCCACAGTACACAAAAGTGGGACACGGAGACGCACAACAGAAAACATATATAACAAAACTATTAGAACAAATACAAAAACTGATAATAATAAACAAACAAAAAAACTAAATTTCTGTGCGTTGGTTGACTGATACGGCCAACATGCTCCTTGCTTCATGCATGTATTGTCCGTCATGTTCACTTGCGCCGTAATCACAGTCGATGTGGTCTTTACATCATGGAAGGGATGGTAATGAGAATTCGCAGGGCCACAGGGCAATATAACAAGGAACACCTCTGGGCATCACATCACTCCGGTTCACTATTAGTATGAATATGTAGAAAAGAACAACAATTAAAATCACATAAAAAAAGATTAAAACAGCATAAAAACAACATAAAAACAACCACCCGACTGCAAACGGGTATGGAGGACCGGGTAGAGAGGATTATAACTACTGTAATAGCCTCAGGAACGCAGGAGGTACACAATATAGACAACCACACCATGAGCAGAAGGCGGAGCAGTAATCATAAGTAGGAGGAGAAACTCAATGCCTCATTTAGGCCATTTGGTGCCATAGTGCCCAGTTGCACTATCCATTTTGTTTCTTTTTGTGCCAAAAATTTCTTATTGTCCCCACCTCGAACTCCCAGATGTAAAACGTCAATACCTCTCACCTTTAATAATTTTGCATCACATTTGTGGTGCATTCTGAAATGGCGGGGTATTGATTTAAGTTCAGCAATGTCCGGCACCGTCCTGGCCGCACCAATGTCCCGCACATGCTCACGGACCCTGACTCTCAGTTCCCGAGTGGTTAAGCCCACGTACACCATGGGACAGGGGCACGTTGCATAATAAACCACATTGGTTGTGCTACAAGAGATCCACTCCCTGATATCATATTTTTTAGTTCCATCCGTGGACATAAAGCTAGAGCATCGCAGGACATTGGTGCAGGCAAGACAGTGCCCACAGGGGAAGCATCCCACATTAGGCCCCCTTGTTCCAAATGGGTTGTTCGGGGTGGGGACATAATGGCTACGCACCAATAAATCGTTTAAATTTTTACACCTCCTCGATGTCATCTGTGGGTTAGGGCCAAGGGAGGTCGCCAGGGAGGGCTCGGTCTTCAAGACAGACCAATGTGTGGCAAGGATGGAGCGCATATTACCCCACTCGTGGTTGTAAGTTGAGATAAAACGAATGGGATTGGCCCCATCCCTGTTAGTCCGCTTAGCGGACGGATGTAGAAGAGTCTCACGTGGGGTTCTTCTGGCGCGATCATAGCCGTATTTAATAGATCTCCGGCTATAGCCCCGGGCCAGAAAACGGCCTTTCAGATCCGAGGCCTGTGCCTCGAATCTGGGCTCAGAGGAGCATATTCGCCGCATCCTGAGGAACTGTCCGACCGGGACGGCCCTCACCGTGGATGGGTCATGTGCTGATGACGCATGTAGAAGCGCATTGACGGAGGTCGACTTTCTGAAGACATCAGCCTGGATACGCCGAGAATGGTCGACCTCCAGGCGGATGTCCAAAAAATCGACCGCAACTCTACACTCTATACCTTACATTCTACACTCTATTCCCTACACTCTATACCCTACACTCAATACCCTACACTCTATACCCTACACTCTATACCCAACACTCTACACCCTACACTCTATACCCTACACTCTATACCATAGACTCTATACCCTACACTCTACACTCTATACCCTACACTCTAAACTCTATACCCTACACTCTATACCCTACACTCTATACCCTACACTCTATACCCTACACTCTATACTCTACACTCTACACTCTATACCCTACACTCTACACTCTATACCCTAGACTCTATACCCTACACTCTATACCCTACACTCTATACCCTACACTCTACACTCTATGCCCTACACTCTACACGCTATACCCTACACTCTACACCCTACACTCTACACTCTATACCCTACACTCTATACCCTACACTCTATACCCTACACTCTATACCCTACACTCTACACTCTATGCCCTACACTCTACACTCTATACCTTACACTCTACACTCTATTCCCTACACTCTATACCCTACACTCTATACCCTACACTCTATACCCTACACTCTACACTCTCTACCCTACACTCTCTACCCTACACTCTATACCCTACACTCTATACCCTACACTCTACACTCTATACCCTACACTCTACACTCTATACCCTACACTTTATACCCTACACTCTATACCCTACACTCTACACTCTATGCCCTACACTCTACACTCTATACCCTACACTCTATACCCTACACTCTACACTCTATACCCTACACTCTATACCCTACACTCTATGCCCTACACTCTATACCCTACACTCTATACCCTACACTCTATACCCTATACTCTACACTCTATACCCTACACTCTATACCCTACACTCTATACCCTACACTATACACTCTATACCCTACACTCTATACCCTACACTCTATACCCTACACTCTACACTCTACACCCTACACTCTATACCCTACACTCTAAGCCCTACACTCTATTCCCTACACTCTATACCCTACACTCTATACCCTACACTCTATACCCTACACTCTATACCCTACACTCTACAATCTATACCCTACACTCTATACCCTACACTCTATACCCTACACTATACACTCTATACCCTACACTCTATACCCTACACTCTATACCCTACACTCTATGCCCTACACTCTATACCCTACACTCTATACCCTACACTCTATACCCTACACTCTACACTCTATACCCTACACTCTATACCCTACACTCTACACTCTATACCTTACACTCTACACTCTATTCCCTACACTCTATACCCTACACTCTATACCCTACACTCTATACCCTACACTCTATACCCAACACTCAACACCCTACACTCTATACCCTACACTCTATACCATACACTCTATACCCTACACTCTACACTCTATACCCTACACTCTAAACTCTATACCCTACACTCTATACCCTACACTCTATACCCTACACTCTACACTCTATACCCTACACTCTATACCCTACACTCTATACCCTACACTCTATACCCTACACTCTACACTCTATACCCTACACTCTATACCCTACACTCTACACTCTATACCCTACACTCTATACCCTACACTCTATGCCCTACACTCTATATCCTACACTCTATACCCTACACTCTATACCCTACACTCTATACCCTACACTCAACACTCTATACCCTACACTCTATACCCTACACTCTATACCCTACACTCTACACTCTATACCCTACACTCTATACCCTACACTCTATACCCTACACTCTACACTCTATACCCTACACTTTATACCCTACACTCTATACCCTACATTCTACACTCTATGCCCTACACTCTACACTCTATACCCTACACTCTATACCCTACACTCTATACCCTACACTCTACACTCTATACCCTACACTCTATACCCTACACTCTATGCCCTACACTCTATACCCTACACTCTATACCCTACACTCTATACCCTACACTCTACACTCTATACCCTACACTCTATACCCTACACTCTATACCCTACACTCTAAACTCTATACCCTACACTCTGTACCCTACACTCTATGCCCTACACTCTATACCCTACACTCTATACCCTACACTCTATACCCTACACTCTACACTCTATACCCTACACTCTATACCCTACACTCTATACCCTACACTCTATACCCTACACTATACACTCTATACCCTACACTCTATACCCTACACTCTATACCCTACACTCTACACTCTACACCCTACACTCTATACCCTACACTCTATGCCCTACACTCTATACCCTACACTCTATACCCTACACTCTATACCCTACACTCTATACCCTACACTCTATACCCTACACTCTACAATCTATACCCTACACTCTATACCCTACACTCTATACCCTACACTCTACACTCTATACCCTACACTCTATACCCTACACTCTATACCCTACACTCTATGCCCTACACTCTATACCCTACACTCTATACCCTACACTCTATAACCTACACTCTGCACTCTATACCCTACACTCTATACCCTACACTCTAATCCCTACACTCTACCCTCTATACCCTACACTCTATACCCTACACTCTACACTCTATACCTTACACTCTACACTCTATTCCCTACACTCTATACCCTACACTCTATACCCTACACTCTATACCCTACACTCTATACCCAACACTCAACACCCTACACTCTATACCCTACACTCTATACCATACACTCTATACCCTACACTCTACACTCTATACCCTACACTCTAAACTCTATACCCTACACTCTATACCCTACACTCTATACCCTACACTCTACACTCTATACCCTACACTCTATACCCTACACTCTATACCCTACACTCTATACCCTACACTCTATACCCTACACTCTACACTCTATACCCTACACTCTATACCCTACACTCTATGCCCTACACTCTATACCCTACACTCTATACCCTACACTCTATACCCTACACTCTATACCCTACACTCAACACTCTATACCCTACACTCTATACCCTACACTCTATACCCTACACTCTACACTCTATACCCTACACTCTATACCCTACACTCTATACCCTACACTCTATACCCTACACTCTATACCCTACACTCTACACTCTATACCCTACACTCTATACCCTACACTCTACACTCTATACCCTACACTCTACACTCTATACCCTACACTCTATACCCTACACTCTATACCCTACACTCTACATTCTATACCCTACACTCTATACCCTACACTCTACACTCTATACCCTACACTCTATACCCTACACTCTACACTCTATACCCTACACTCTATACCCTACACTCTATACCCTACACTCTATGCCCTACACTCTATACCCTACACTCTATACCCTACACTCTATACCCTACACTCTACACTCTATGCCCTAAACTCTATACCCTACACTCTATACCCTACACTCTAATCCCTACGCTCTACCCTCTATACCCTACACTCTATACCCTACACTCCATACCTTACACTCTACACTCTATTCCCCACACTCTATACCCTACACTCTATACCCTACACTCTATACCCTACACTCTATACCCAACACTCAACAACCTACACTCTATACCCTACACTCTATACCATACACTCTATACCCTACACTCTACACTCTATACCCTACACTCTAAACTCTATACCCTACACTCTATACCCTACACTCTATACCCTACACTCTATACCCTACACTCTACACTCTATACCCTACACTCTATACCCTACACTCTATACCCTACACTCTATACCCTACACTCTATACCCTACACTCTACACTCTATACCCTACACTCTATACCCTACACTCTACACTCTATACCCTACACTCTATACCCTACACTCTATGCCCTACACTCTATACCCTACACTCTATACCCTACACTCTATACCCTACACTCTATACCCTACACTCTATACCCTACACTCTACACTCTATACCCTACACACTATACCTTACACTCTACACTCTATACCCTACACTCTATACCCTACACTCTAATCCCTACACTCTACACTCTATACCCTACACTCTATACCCTACACTCTATACCTTACACTCTACACTCTATACCCTACACTCTATATCCTACACTCTACACTCTATACCCTACACTCTATACCATACACTCTATACCCTACACTCTATACCATACACTCTATACCCTACACTCTATACCCTACACTCTACACCCTACACTCTATACCTTACACTCTATACCCTACACTCTATACCCTACAATCTAAACTCTACACCCTACACTCTACACTCTATACCCTACACTCTATAATATACACTCTATACCCTACACTCTATACCCTACACTCTATACCCTACACTCTACACTCTATACCCTACACTCTATAACATACACTCTATACCCTACACTCTATACCCTACACTCTACACTCTATACCCTACACTCTATACCATACAATCTATACCCTACACTCTATACCCTACACTCTACACTCTATACCCTACACTCTATACCCTACACTCTACACTCTGTACCCTACACTCTATACCCTACACTCTAATCCCTACACTCTACACTCTATACCCTACACTCTATACCCTACACTCTATACCCTACACTCTACACTCTATACCCTACACTCTATATCCTACACTACACTCTATACCCTACACTCTATGCCATACACTCTATACCCTACACTCTATACCATACACTCTATACCCTACACTCTATACCCTACACTCTACACCCTACACTCTATACCTTACACTCTATACCCTACACTCTATACCCTGCAATCTAAACTCTACACCCTACACTCTACACTCTATACCCTACACTCTATAATATACGCTCTATACCCTACACTCTATACCCTACACTCTATACCCTACACTCAACACTCTATACCCTACACTCTATACCCTACACTCTATACCCTACACTCTACACTCTATACCCTACACTCTATACCCTACACTCTATACCCTACACTCTATACCCTACACTCTACACTCTATACCCTACACTCTATACCCTACACTCTACACTCTATACCCTACACTCTACACTCTATACCCTACACTCTATACCCTACACTCTATACCCTACACTCTACACTCTATACCCTACACTCTATACCCTACACTCTACACTCTATACCCTACACTCTATACCCTACACTCTACACTCTATACCCTACACTCTATACCCTACACTCTATACCCTACACTCTATGCCCTACACTCTATACCTTACACTCTATACCCTACACTCTATACCCTACACTCTACACTCTATACCCTAAACTCTATACCCTACACTCTATACCCTACACTCTAATCCCTACACTCTACCCTCTATACCCTACACTCTATACCCTACACTCCATACCTTACACTCTACACTCTATTCCCTACACTCTATACCCTACACTCTATACCCTACACTCTATACCCTACACTCTATACCCAACACTCAACACCCTACACTCTATACCCTACACTCTATACCATACACTCTATACCCTACACTCTACACTCTATACCCTACACTCTAAACTCTATACCCTACACTCTATACCCTACACTCTATACCCTACACTCTATACCCTACACTCTACACTCTATACCCTACACTCTATACCCTACACTCTATACCCTACACTCTATACCCTACACTCTATACCCTACACTCTACACTCTATACCCTACACTCTATACCCTACACTCTACACTCTATACCCTACACTCTATACCCTACACTCTATGCCCTACACTCTATACCCTACACTCTATACCCTACACTCTATACCCTACACTCTATACCCTACACTCTACACTTTATACCCTACACTCTATACCTTACACTCTACACTCTATACCCTACACCCTATACCCTACACTCTAATCCCTACACTCTACACTCTATATCCTACACTCTATACCCTACACTCTATACCCTACACTCTACACTCTATACCCTACACTCTATATCCTACACTCTACACTCTATACCCTACACTCTATACCATACACTCTATACCCTACACTCTATACCATACACTCTATACCCTACACTCTATACCCTACACTCTACACCCTACACTCTATACCTTACACTCTATACCCTACACTCTATACCCTACAATCTAAACTCTACACCCTACACTCTACACTCTATACCCTACACTCTATAATATACACTCTATACCCTACACTCTATACCCTACACTCTATACCCTACACTCTACACTCTATACCCTACACTCTATAACATACACTCTATACCCTACACTCTATACCCTACACTCTACACTCTATACCCTACACTCTATACCATACAATCTATACCCTACACTCTATACCCTACACTCTACACTCTATACCCTACACTCTATACCCTACACTCTACACTCTGTACCCTACACTCTATACCCTACACTCTAATCCCTACACTCTACACTCTATACCCTACACTCTATACCCTACACTCTATACCCTACACTCTACACTCTATACCCTACACTCTATATCCTACACTACACTCTATACCCTACACTCTATGCCATACACTCTATACCCTACACTCTATACCATACACTCTATACCCTACACTCTATACCCTACACTCTACACCCTACACTCTATACCTTACACTCTATACCCTACACTCTATACCCTACAATCTAAACTCTACACCCTACACTCTACACTCTATACCCTACACTCTATAATATACACTCTATACCCTACACTCTATACCCTACACTCTATACCCTACACTCTACACTCTATACCCTACACTCTATAACATACACTCTATACCCTACACTCTATACCCTACACTCTACACTCTATACCCTACACTCTATACCATACAATCTATACCCTACACTCTATACCATACACTCTATACAATACACTCTATACCCTACACTCTACACCCTACACTCTATACATTACACTCTATACCCTACACTCTATACCCTACAATCTAAACTCTATACCCTACACTCTACACTCTATACCCTACACTCTATATCCTACACTACACTCTATACCCTACACTCTATGCCATACACTCTATACCCTACACTCTATACCATACACTCTATACCCTACACTCTATACCCTACACTCTACACCCTACACTCTATACCTTACACTCTATACCCTACACTCTATACCCTACAATCTAAACTCTACACCCTACACTCTACACTCTATACCCTACACTCTATAATATACACTCTATACCCTACACTCTATACCCTACACTCTATACCCTACACTCTACACTCTATACCCTACACTCTATAACATACACTCTATACCCTACACTCTATACCCTACACTCTACACTCTATACCCTACACTCTATACCATACAATCTATACCCTACACTCTATACCATACACTCTATACAATACACTCTATACCCTACACTCTACACCCTACACTCTATACATTACACTCTATACCCTACACTCTATACCCTACAATCTAAACTCTATACCCTACACTCTACACTCTATACCCTACACTCTATAACATACACTCTATACCCTACACTCTATACCCTACACTCTATACCATACACTCTACACTCTATACCCTACACTCTATACCATACACTCTACACCATATACTCTATAGCATACACTCTATACCCTACACTCTACACTCTATACCCTACACTCTATACCCAACACTCTATACCCTACACTATACACTCGTTACCCTACACTCTACACTTTATACCCTACACTCTATACCCTACACTCTATACCCTACACTCTATACCCTACACTCTACACTCTATACACTACACTCTATAGCCTACACTCTACAATCTATACCCTACACTCTATACCCTACACTCTATAGCCTACAGTCTATACCCTACACTCTATACCCTACACTCTACACTCTATATCTTACACTCTACACTCTATTCCCTACACTCTATACCCTACACTCTATACCCTACACTTTATACCCTACACTCTATACCCTACACTCTACACCCTACACTCTATACCCCACACTCTATACCATACACTCTATACCCTACAGTCTACACTCTATACCCTACACTCTACACCCTACACTCTATACCCTACACTCTAATCCCTACACTCTACACTCTATACCCTACACTCTATACCCTACACTCTACACTCTATACCTTACACTCTACACTCTATTCCCTACACTCTATACCCTACACTCTATACCCTACACTCTATACCCTACACTCTACACTATATACCCTACACTCTATACCATACACTCTATACCCTACACTCTACACTCTATACCCTACACTCTATACCCTACCCTCTTTGCCCTACAACCTATACCCTACACTCTATACCCTACACTCTATACCCTACACTCTATACCATACACTCTATACCCTACACTCTACACTCTATACCCTACTGTTGTGAATTCTGTGGCTGAATTCACTCCTGTGGTCACAAGTGGTACTGCAGCTTCTGAGCTTCCTCCCTCAGGTGTTCTGGTGAGCTCGTTAACTGCTTCATTACTTAACTCCGCCTGATGCTGCTATCCTTGCTCCTTGTCAATGTTTCAGTGTTGGATCTGAGCTTCTCCTGATTGTTCCTGTGACCTGCTGCTCTGTATAGCTAAGTGCTTTTTGTTTTTTTGTTGCTTTTTTTCTGTCCAGCTTGTCTTTTGTTTTGCTGGAAGCTCTGAGACGCAAAGGGTGTACCGCCGTGCCGTTAGTTCGGCACGGTGGTTTTTTTTTGCCCCCTTTGCGTGGTTTTGCTTTAGGGTTTTTTGTAGACTGCAAAGTTCGCTTTACTGTCCTCGCTCTGTCCTAGAATATCGGGCCCCACTTTGCTGAATCTATTTCATCCCTACGTTTTGTCTTTTCATCTTACTCACAGTCATTATATGTGGGGGGCTGCCTTTTCCTTTGGGGAATTTCTCTGGGGCAAGTCAGGCCTATTTTTCTATCTTCAGGCTAGCTAGTTTCTTAGGCTGTGCCGAGTTGCCTAGGTAGTTGTTAGGCGCTATCCACAGCCGCTTTTAGTTGTGTTTAGGATAGGATCAGGTGTGCAGTCTACAGAGTTTCCACGTCTCAGAGCTCGTTCTTGTATTTTTGGGTATTTGTCAGATCACTGTGTGCGCTCTGATTGCTAAGCACACTGTGTTTCTGGATTGCCTTCATAACACCTGTCATTAGCAAACATAACACCCTACACTCTACACCCTACACTCTATACCCTACACTCTATGCCCTACACTCTATACCCTACACTCTACACCCTACACTCTATACCCTGCACTCTATACCATACACTCTATACCCTACACTCTACACTCTATACCCTACACTCTACACCCTACACTCTATACCCTACACTCTAATCCCTACACTCTACACTCTATACCCTACACTCTATACCCTACACTCTACACTCTCTACCCTACACTCTCTACCCTACACTCTACACTCTATACCCTACACTCTATGCCCTACACTCTATACCCTACACTCTACACCCTACACTCTATACCCTACACTCTATACCATAGACTCTATACCCTGCACTCTACACTCTATACCCTACACTCTACACCCTACACTCTATACCCTACACTCTAATCCCTACACTCTACACTCTATACCCTACACTCTACACTCTTTACCCTGCACTCTATACCCTACACTCTATACCCTACACTCTACACTCTATACCCTACACTCTACACTCTATACCCTGCACTCTATACCCTACACTCTATACCCTACACTCTATACCCTACACTCTATACCCTACACTCTACACTATATACCCTACACTCTATACCCTACACTCTATACCCTACACTCTACACTCTATACCCTACACTCTATACCCTACACTCTTTGCCCTACACTCTATACCCTACACTCTATACCCTACACTCTATACCCCACACTCTATACCATACACTCTATACCCTACACTAAACACTCTATACCCTACACTCTACACCCTACACTCTATACCCTACACTCTATACCCTACACTCTACACCCTACACTCTACACTCTATACCCTACACTCTATACCCTACACTCTATGCCCTACACTCTATATCCTACACTCTACACCCTACACTCTATACCCTACACTCTATACCATACACTCTATACCCTACACTAAACACTCTATACCCTACACTCTACACCCTACACTCTATACCCTACACTCTATACCCTACACTCTATACCCTACACTCTACACTCTATACCCTACACTTTATACCCTACACTCTATACCCTACGATCTAATCCCTACACTCTACACTCTATACCCTACACTCTATACCCTACACTCTACACTCTATACCTTACACTCTACACTCTATTCCCTACACTCTATACCCTACACTCTATACCCTACACTCTATACCCTACACTCTATACCCAACACTCTACACCCTACACTCTATACCATACACTCTATACCCTACACTCTACACTCTATACCCTACACTCTAAACTCTATACCCTACACTCTATACCCTACACTCTATACCCTACACTCTATACCCTACACTCTACACTCTATACCCTACACTCTACACTCTATACCCTACACTCTATACCCTACACTTTATACCCTACACTCTATACCCTACACTCTATACCCTACACTCTACACTCTATACCCTACACTCTATACCCTACACTCTACACTCTATACCCTACACTCTATACCCTACACTCTATGCCCTACACTCTATACCCTACACTCTATACCCTACACTCTATACCCTACACTCTACACTCTATACCCTGCACTCTATACCCTACACTCTATACCCTACACTCTATACCCTACACTCTACACTCTATACCCTACACTCTATAACATACACTCTATACCCTACACTCTATACCCTACACTCTACACTCTATACCCTACACTCTATACCATACAATCTATACCCTACACTCTATACCCTACACTCTACACTCTATACCCTACACTCTATACCCTACACTCTACACTCTGTACCCTACACTCTATACCCTACACTCTAATCCCTACACTCTACACTCTATACCCTACACTCTATACCCTACACTCTATATCCTACACTCTACACTCTATACCCTACACTCTATATCCTACACTCTACACTCTATACCCTACACTCTATGCCATACACTCTATACCCTACACTCTATACCATACACTCTATACCCTACACTCTATACCCTACACTCTACACCCTACACTCTATACCTTACACTCTATACCCTACACTCTATACCCTACAATCTAAACTCTACACCCTACACTCTACACTCTATACCCTACACTCTATAATATACACTCTATACCCTACACTCTATACCCTACACTCTATACCCTACACTCTACACTCTATACCCTACACTCTATAACATACACTCTATACCCTACACTCTATACCCTACACTCTACACTCTATACCCTACACTCTATACCATACAATCTATACCCTACACTCTATACCCTACACTCTACACTCTATACCCTACACTCTATACCCTACACTCTACACTCTGTACCCTACACTCTATACCCTACACTCTAATCCCTACACTCTACACTCTATACCCTACACTCTATACCCTACACTCTATACCCTACACTCTACACTCTATACCCTACACTCTATATCCTACACTCTACACTCTATACCCTACACTCTATGCCATACACTCTATACCCTACACTCTATACCATACACTCTATACCCTACACTCTATACCCTACACTCTACACCCTACACTCTATACCTTACACTCTATACCCTACACTATATACCCTACAATCTAAACTCTACACCCTACACTCTACACTCTATACCCTACACTCTATAATATACACTCTATACCCTACACTCTATACCCTACACTCTACACCCTACACTCTACACTCTATACCCTACACTCTATAACATACACTCTATACCCTACACTCTATACCCTACACTCTACACTCTATACCCTACACTCTATACCATACAATCTATACCCTACACTCTATACCATACACTCTATACCATACACTCTACACTCTATACCCTACACTCTATACCATACACTCTACACCATATACTCTATAGCATACACTCTATACCCTACACTCTACACTCTATACCCTACACTCTATACCCAACACTCTATACCCTACACTATACACTCGTTACCCTACACTCTACACTTTATACCCTACACTCTATACCCTACACTCTATACCCTACACTCTATACCCTACACTCTACACTCTATACACTACACTCTATAGCCTACACTCTACAATCTATACCCTACACTCTATACCCTACACTCTATAGCCTACAGTCTATACCCTACACTCTATACCCTACACTCTACACTCTATACCTTACACTCTACACTCTATTCCCTACACTCTATACCCTACACTCTATACCCTACACTTTATACCCTACACTCTATACCCTACACTCTACACCCTACACTCTATACCCCACACTCTATACCATACACTCTATACCCTACAGTCTACACTCTATACCCTACACTCTACACCCTACACTCTATACTCTACACTCTAATCCCTACACTCTACACTCTATACCCTACACTCTATACCCTACACTCTACACTCTATACCTTACACTCTACACTCTATTCTCTACACTCTATACCCTACACTCTATACCCTACACTCTATACCCTACACTCTACACTATATACCCTACACTCTATACCATACACTCTATACCCTACACTCTACACTCTATACCCTACACTCTTTGCCCTACAACCTATACCCTACACTCTATACCCTACACTCTATACCCTACACTCTATACCATACACTCTATACCCTACACTCTACACTCTATACCCTACTGTTGTGAATTCTGTGGCTGAATTCACTCCTGTGGTCACAAGTGGTACTGCAGCTTCTGAGCTTCCTCCCTCAGGTGTTCTGGTGAGCTCGTTAACTGCTTCATTACTTAACTCCGCCTGATGCTGCTATCCTTGCTCCTTGTCAATGTTTCAGTGTTGGATCTGAGCTTCTCCTGATTGTTCCTGTGACCTGCTGCTCTGTATAGCTAAGTGCTTTTTGTTTTTTTTGTTGCTTTTTTTCTGTCCAGCTTGTCTTTTGTTTTGCTGGAAGCTCTGAGACGCAAAGGGTGTACCGCCGTGCCGTTAGTTCGGCACGGTGGGGTTTTTTTGCCCCCTTTGCGTGGTTTTGCTTTAGGGTTTTTTGTAGACTGCAAAGTTCGCTTTACTGTCCTCGCTCTGTCCTAGAATATCGGGCCCCACTTTGCTGAATCTATTTCATCCCTACGTTTTGTCGTTTCATCTTACTCACAGTCATTATATGTGGGGGGCTGCCTTTTCCTTTGGGGAATTTCTCTGGGGCAAGTCAGGCCTATTTTTCTATCTTCAGGCTAGCTAGTTTCTTAGGCTGTGCTGAGTTGCCTAGGTAGTTGTTAGGCGCTATCCACAGCCGCTTTTAGTTGTGTTTAGGATAGGATCAGGTGTGCAGTCTACAGAGTTTCCACGTCTCAGAGCTCGTTCTTGTATTTTTGGGTATTTGTCAGATCACTGTGTGCGCTCTGATTGCTAAGCACACTGTGTTTCTGGATTGCCTTCATAACACCTGTCATTAGCAAACATAACACCCTACACTCTACACCCTACACTCTATACCCTACACTCTATGCCCTACACTCTATACCCTACACTCTACACCCTACACTCTATACCCTACACTCTATACCATACACTCTATACCCTACACTCTACACTCTATACCCTACACTCTACACCCTACACTCTACACTCTCTACCCTACACTCTCTACCCTACACTCTACACTCTATACCCTACACTCTATGCCCTACACTCTATACCCTACACTCTACACCCTACACTCTATACCCTACACTCTAATCCCTACACTCTACACTCTATACCCTACACTCTACACTCTTTACCCTGCACTCTATACCCTACACTCTATACCCTACACTCTACACTCTATACCCTACACTCTACACTCTATACCCTGCACTCTATACCCTACACTCTATACCCTACACTCTATACCCTACACTCTACACTATAAACCCTACACTCTATACCCTACACTCTATACCCTACACTCTACACTCTATACCCTACACTCTATACCCTACACTCTTTGCCCTACACTCTATACCCTACACTCTATACCCTACACTCTATACCCCACACTCTATACCATACACTCTATACCCTACACTAAACACTCTATACCCTACACTCTACACCCTACACTCTATACCCTACACTCTATACCCTACACTCTATACCCTACACTCTACACTCTATACCCTACACTCTATACCCTACACTCTATGCCCTACACTCTATATCCTACACTCTACACCCTACACTCTATACCCTACACTCTATACCATACACTCTATACCCTACACTAAACACTCTATACCCTACACTCTACACCCTACACTCTATACCCTACACTCTATACCCTACACTCTATACCCTACACTCTACACTCTATACCCTACACTTTATACCCTACACTCTATACCCTACGATCTAATCCCTACACTCTACACTCTATACCCTACACTCTATACCCTACACTCTACACTCTATACCTTACACTCTACACTCTATTCCCTACACTCTATACCCTACACTCTATACCCTACACTCTATACCCTACACTCTATACCCTACACTCTACACTCTATACCCTACACTCTACACTCTATACCCTACACTCTATACCCTACACTTTATACCCTACACTCTATACCCTACACTCTATACCCTACACTCTACACTCTATACCCTACACTCTATACCCTACACTCTATACCCTACACTCTATACCCAACACTCTACACCCTACACTCTATACCATACACTCTATACCCTACACTCTACACTCTATACCCTACACTCTAAACTCTATACCCTACACTCTATACCCTACACTCTATACCCTACACTCTATACCCTACACTCTATACCCTACACTCTACACTCTATACCCTACACTCTACACTCTATACCCTACACTCTATACCCTACACTTTATACCCTACACTCTATACCCTACACTCTATACCCTACACTCTACACTCTATACCCTACACTCTATACCCTACACTCTACACTCTATACCCTACACTCTATACCCTACACTCTATGCCCTACACTCTATACCCTACACTCTATACCCTACACTCTATACCCTACACTCTACACTCTATACCCTACACTCTATACCCTACACTCTATACCCTACACTCTACACACTATACCCTACACTCTATACCCTACACTCTATACCCTACACTCTATACCCTACACTCTACACTCTATACCCTACACTCTATACCCTACACTCTACACTCTATACCCTACACTCTATACCCTACACTCTTATCCCTACACTCTACACTCTATACCCTACACTCTATACCCTACACTCTATACCCTACACTCTACACTCTATACCCTACACTCTATATCCTACACTCTACACTCTATACCCTACACTCTATACCATACAATCTATACCCTACACTCTATACCATACACTCTATACAATACACTCTATACCCTACACTCTATACCCTACACTCTACACCCTACACTCTATACATTACACTCTATACCCTACACTCTATACCCTACAATCTAATATCTATAGCCTACACTCTACGCTCTATACCTTACACTCTATAACATACACTCTATACCCTACACTCTATACCCTACACTCTATACCATACACTCTACACTCTATACCCTACACTCTATACCATGCACTCTACACCATATACTCTATAGCATACACTCTATACCCTACACTCTACACTCTATACCCTACACTCTATACCCTACACTCTATACAATACACTATACACTATATACCCTACACTCTACACTTTATACCCTACACTCTATACCCTACACTCTATACCCTACACTCTATACCCTACACTCTACACTCTATACACTACACTCTATAGCCTACACTCTACAATCTATACCCTTCACTCTATACCCTACACTCTATAGCCTACAGTCTATACCCTACACTCTATACCCTACACTCTACACTCTATACCTTACACTCTACACTCTATTCCCTACACTCTATACCCTACACTCTATACCGTACACTTTATACCCTACACTCTATACCCTACACTCTACACCCTGCACTCTATACCCCACAGTCTATACCATACACTCTATACCCTACACTCTACACTCTATGCCCTACACTCTACACCCTACACTCTATACCCTACACTCTAATCCCTACACTCTACACTCTATACCCTACACTCTATACCCTACACTCTACACTCTATACCTTACACTCTACACTCTATTCCCTTCACTCTATACCCTACACTCTATATCCTACACTCTACACTCTACACCCTACACTCTATACCATACAATCTATACCCTACACTCTATACCATACACTCTATACAATACACTCTATACCCTACACTCTATACCCTACACTCTACACCCTACACTCTATACATTACACTCTATACCCTACACTCTATACCCTACAATCTAAACTCTATACCCTACACTCTACACTCTATACCCTACACTCTATAACATACACTCTATACCCTACACTCTATACCCTACACTCTATACCATACACTCTACACTCTATACCCTACACTCTATACCATACACTCTACACCATATACTCTATAGCATACACTCTATACCCTACACTCTACACTCTATACCCTACACTCTATACCCTACACTCTATACAATACACTATACACTATATACCCTACACTCTACACTTTATACTCTACACTCTATACCCTACACTCTATACCCTACACTCTACACTCTATACACTACACTCTATAGCCTACACTCTACAATCTATACCCTTCACTCTATACCCTACACTCTATACCCTACAGTCTATACCCTACACTCTATACCCTACACTCTACACTCTATACCTTACACTCTACACTCTATACCCTACACTCTATACCCTACACTCTATACCCTACACTTTATACCCTACACTCTATACCCTACACTCTACACCCTACACTCTATACACCACACTCTATACCATACACTCTATACCCTACACTCTACACTCTATACCCTACACTCTACACCCTACACTCTATACCCTACACTCTAATCACTACACTCTACACTCTATACCCTACACTCTATACCCTACACTCTACACTCTATACCTTACAATCTACACTCTATTCCCTACACTCTATACCCTACACTCTATTCCCTACACTCTATACCCTACACTCTACACTATATACCCTACACTCTATACCATACACTCTATACCCTACACTCTACACTCTATACCCTACACTCTACACCCTACACTCTATACCCTACACTCTAATCACTACACTCTACACTCTATACCCTACACTCTATACCCTACACTCTACACTCTATACCTTACAATCTACACTCTATTCCCTACACTCTATACCCTACACTCTATTCCCTACACTCTATACCCTACACTCTACACTATATACCCTACACTCTATACCATACACTCTATACCCTACACTCTACACTCTATACCCTACACTCTATACCCTACACTCTTTGCCCTACACTCTATACCCTACACTCTATACCCTAAACTCTATACCCTACACTCTATACCATCACTCTATACCCTACACTCTACACTCTATACCCTACACTCTACACCCTACACTCTATACCCTACACTCTATGCCCTACACTCTATACCCTACACTCTACACCCCACATTCTATACCCTACACTCTACACCCTACACTCTATACCCTACACTCTATACCATACACTCTATACCCTACACTCTACACTCTATACCCTACACTCTACACCCTACACTCTATACCCTACACTCTAATCCCTACACTCTACACTCTATACCCTACACTCTATACCCTACACTCTACACTCTCTACCCTACACTCTCTACCCTACACTCTATACCCTACACTCTACACTCTATACCCTACACTCTACACTCTATACCCTACACTCTATACCCTACACTCTATACCCTACACTCTATACCCTACACTCTACACTCTATACCCTACACTCTATGCCCTACACTCTATACCCTACACTCTACACCCTACACTCTATACCCTACACTCTATACCATACACTCTATACCCTGCACTCTACACTCTATACCCTACACTCTACACCCTACACTCTATACCTTACACTCTAATCCCTACACTCTACACTCTATACCCTACACTCTACACTCTTTACCCAACACTCTATACCCTACACTCTATACCCTACACTCTATACCCTACACTCTACACTCTATACCCTACACTCTACACTCTATACCCGGCACTCTATACCCTACACTCTATACCCTACACTCTATACCCTACACTCTACACTATATACCCTACACTCTATACCCTACACTCTATACCCTACACTCTACACTCTATACCCTACACTCTATACCCTACACTCTTTGCCCTACACTCTATACCCTACACTCTATACCCTACACTCTATACCCCACATTCTATACCATACACTCCATACCCAACACCCTACACTCTATACCCTACACTCTATACCCTACACTCTATGCCCTACACTCTATACCCTACACTCTACACCCTACACTCTATACCCTACACTCTATACCATACACTCTATACCCTACACTCTACACTCTATACCCTACACTCTACACCCTACACTCTAGACCCTACACTCTAATCCCTACACTCTACACTCTATACCCTACACTCTACACTCTCTACCTTACACTCTCTACCCTACACTCTATACCCTACACTCTATACCCTACACTCTACACTCTATACCCTACACTCTACACTCTATACCCTACACTCTATACCCTACACTCTACACCCTACACTCTATACCCTACACTCTATACCCTACACTCTCCACTCTATACCCTACACTCTATACCCTACACTCTATACCCTACACTCTACACTCTATACCCTACACTCTATACCCTACACACTATGCCCTACACTCTATACCCTACACTCTACACCCTACACTCTATACCATACACTCTATACCGTACACTCAATACCCTACACTCTATACCCTACACTCTACACCCTACACTCTATACCTTACACAATACACTCTATACCCTACACTCTATACCCTACACTCTATGCCCTACACTCTATACCCTACACTCTGTACCATACACTCTATACCCTACACTCTATACCGTACACTCTATACCCTACACTCTATACCCTACACTCTATACCCTACACTCTACACCCTACACTCTATACCTTACACTCTATACCCTACACTCTATACCCTACACTCTAAACTCTATACCCTACACTCTACACTCTATACCCTACACTCTATACCCTACACTCTATACCCTACACTCTACACTCTACACCCTACACTCTATACCCTACACTCTATACCCTACACTCTACACTCTATACCCTACACTCTATACCCTACACTCTATACCTTACACTCTACACTCTATACCCTACACTCTATACCCTACACTCTATACCCTACACTCTACACTCTACACCCTACACTCTATACCCTACACTCTATACCCTACACTCTACACTCTATACCCTACACTCTATACCCTACACTCTATACCCTACACTCTACACTCTATACCCTACACTCTATACCCTACACTCTATGCCCTACACTCTATACCCTACACTCTATACCCTACACTCTATACCCTACACTCTACACTCTATACCCTACACTCTATTCCCTACACTCTATACCCTACACTCTACACTCTATACCCTACACTCTATACCCTACACTCTATACCCTACACTCTACACTCTATACCCTACACTCTATACCCTACACTCTATGCCCTACACTCTATACCCTACACTCTACACCCTACATTCTATACCCTACACTCTACACCCTACACTCTATACCCTACACTCTATACCATACACTCTATACCCTACACTCTACACTCTATACCCTACACTCTCTACCCTACACTCTATACCCTACACTCTACACTCTATACCCTACACTCTACACTCTATACCCTACACTCTATACCCTACACTCTATACCCTACACTCTACACTCTATACCCTACACTCTATGCCCTACACTCTATACCCTACACTCTACACCCTACACTCTATACCCTACACTCTATACCATACACTCTATACCCTGCACTCTACACTCTATACCCTACACTCTACACCCTACACTCTATACCTTACACTCTAATCCCTACACTCTACACTCTATACCCTACACTCTACACTCTTTACCCAACACTCTATACCCTACACTCTATACCCTACACTCTATACCCTACACTCTACACTCTATACCCTACACTCTACACTCTATACCCTGCACTCTATACCCTACACTCTATACCCTACAATCTATACCCTACACTCTACACTATATACCCTACACTCTATACCCTACACTCTATACCCTACACTCTACACTCTATACCCTACACTCTATACCCTACACTCTTTGCCCTACACTCTATACCCTACACTCTATACCCTACACTCTATACCCCACACTCTATACCATACACTCCATACCCAACACTCTACACTCTATACCCTACACTCTATACCCTACACTCTATGCCCTACACTCTATACCCTACACTCTACACCCTACACTCTATACCCTACACTCTATACCATACACTCTATACCCTACACTCTACACTCTATACCCTACACTCTACACCCTACACTCTAGACCCTACACTCTAATCTCTACACTCTACACTCTATACCCTACACTCTATACCCTACACTCTACACTCTCTACCTTACACTCTCTACCCTACACTCTATACCCTACACTCTATACCCTACACTCTACACTCTATACCCTACACTCTACACTCTATACCCTACACTCTATACCCTACACTCTACACCCTACACTCTATACCCTACACTCTATACCCTACACTCTCCACTCTATACCCTACACTCTATACCCTACACTCTATACCCTACACTCTACACTCTATACCCTACACTCTATACCCTACCCACTATGCCCTACACTCTATACCCTACACTCTACACCCTACACTCTATACCCTACACTCTATACCGTACACTCTATACCCTACACTCTATACCCTACACTCTATACCCTACACTCTACACCCTACACTCTATACCTTACACAATACACTCTATACCCTACACTCTATACCCTACACTCTATGCCCTACACTCTATACCCTACACTCTATACCATACACTCTATACCCTACACTCTATACCGTACACTCTATACCCTACACTCTATACCCTACACTCTATACCCTACACTCTACACCCTACACTCTATACCTTACACTCTATACCCTACACTCTATACCCTACAGTCTAAACTCTATACCCTACACTGTACACTCTATACCCTACACTCTATACCCTACACTCTATACCCTACACTCTACACTCTACACCCTACACTCTATACCCTACACTCTATACCCTACACTCTACACTCTATACCCTACACTCTATACCCTACACTCTATACCCTACACTCTACACTCTATACCCTACACTCTATACCCTACACTCTATACCCTACACTCTACACTCTACACCCTACACTCTATACCCTACACTCTATACCCTACACTCTACACTCTATACCCTACACTCTATACCCTACACTCTATACCCTACACTCTACACTCTATACCCTACACTCTATACCCTACACTCTATGCCCTACACTCTATACCCTACACTCTATACCCTACACTCTATACCCTACACTCTACACTCTATACCCTACACTCTATTCCCTACACTCTATACCGTACACTCTACACTCTATACCCTACACTCTATACCCTACACTCTATACCCTACACTATACACTCTATACCCTACACTCTATACCCTACACTCTATGCCCTACACTCTATACCCTACACTCTATACCCTACACTCTACACTCTATACCCTACACTCTATACCCTACACTCTATACCCTACACTCTACACTCTATACCCTACACTCTATGCCCTACACTCTATACCCTACACTCTATACCCTACACTCTACACTCTATACCCTACACTCTATACCCTACACTCTATACCCTACACTCTAAACTCTATACCCTACACTCTATACCCTACACTCTATGCCCTACACTCTATACCCTACACTCTATACCCTACACTCTATACCCTACACTCTATACCCTACACTCTACACTCTATACCCTACACTCTATACCCTACACTCTATACCCTACACTCTAATCCCTACACTCTACACTCTATACCCTACACTCTATACCCTACACTCTAATCCCTACACTCTACACTCTATACCCTACACTCTATACCCTACACTCTACACTCTATACCTTACACTCTATACCCTACACTCTATACCCTACACTCTACACTCTATACCCTACACTCTATACCCTACACTCTATGCCCTATACTCTATACCCTACACTCTATACCCTACACTCTATACCCTACACTCTATACCCTACACTCTACACTCTATACCCTACACTCTATACCCTACACTCTATACCCTACACTCTACACTCTATACCCTACACTCTATACCCTACACTCTATGCCCTACACTCTATACCCTACACTCTATACCCTACACTCTACACTCTATACCCTACACTCTATACCCTACACTCTATACCCTACACTCTAATCCCTATACTCTACACTCTATACCCTACACTCTACACTCTATACCTTATATTCTACACTCTATTCCCTACACTGTATACCCTACACTCTATACCCTACACTCTATACCCTACACTCTATACCCAACACTCTACACCCTACACTCTATACCCTACACTCTATACCATACACTCTATACCCTACACTCTACACTCTATACCCTACACTCTAAACTCTATACCCTACACTCTATAGCCTACACTCTATACTCTACACTCTACACTCTATACCCTACACTCTATACCCTACACTCTATACACTACACTCTATACCCTACACTCTATACCCTACACTCTATACCCTACACTCTATACCCTACACTCTACACTCTATGCCCTACACTCTACACTCTATACCCTACACTCTACTCTCTATACCCTACACTCTACACTCTATACCCTACACTCTATACCCTACACTCTATACCCTACACTCTACACTCTATGCCCTACACTCTACACTCTATACCTTACACTCTACACTCTATTCCCTACACTCTATACCCTACACTCTATACCCTACACTCTATACCCTACACTCTACACTCTCTACCCTACACTCTCTACCCTACACTCTATACCCTACACTCTACACTCTATACCCTACACTCTACACTCTATACCCTACACTCTATACCCTACACTCTATACCCTACACTCTACACTCTATGCCCTACACTCTACACTCTATGCCCTACACTCTATACCCTACACTCTATACCCTACACTCTACACTCTATACCCTACACTCTATACCCTACACTCTATGCCCTACACTCTATACCCTACACTCTATACCCTACACTCTATACCCTACACTCTACACTCTATACCCTACACTCTATACCCTACACTCTATACCCTACACTCTACACTCTATACCCTACACTCTATACCCTACACTCTATACCCTACACTCTACACTCTATACCCTACACTCTATAACCTACACTCTATGCCCTACACTCTATACCCTACACTCTATACCCTACACTCTATACCCTACACTCTATACCCTACACTCTACACTATATACCCTACACTCTATACCCTACACTCTATACCCTACACTCTACACTCTATACCCTACACTCTATACCCTACACTCTATGCCCTACACTCTATACCCTACACTCTATACCCTACACTCTATACCCTACACTCTACACTCTATACCCTACACTCTATACCCTACACTCTATACCCTACACTCTAATCCCTACACTCTACACTCTATACCCTACACTCTATACCCTACACTCTACACTCTATACCTTACACTCTACACTCTATTCCCTACACTCTATACCCTACACTCTATACCCTACACTCTATACCCTACACTCTATACCCAACACTCTATACCATACACTCTATACCCTACACTCTACACTCTATACCCTACACTCTAAACTCTATACCCTACACTCTATACCCTACACTCTATACCCTACACTCTACACTCTATACCCTACACTCTACACTCTATACCCTACACTCTATACCCTACACTCTATACCCTACACTCTACACTCTATACCCTACACTCTATACCCTACACTCTACACTCTATACCCTACACTCTATACCCTACACTCTATGCCCTACACTCTATACCCTACACTCTATACCCTACACTCTATACCCTACACTCTACACTCTATACCCTACATTCTATACCCTACACTCTATACCCTACACTCTACACTCTATACCCTACACTCTATACCCTACACTCTATGCCCTACACTCTATACCCTACACTCTATACCCTACACTCTATACCCTACACTCTACACTCTATACCTTACACTCTACACTCTATTCCCTACACTCTATACCCTACACTCTATACCCTACACTCTATACCCTGCACTCTATACCCAACACTCTATACCATACACTCTATACCCTACACTCTACACTCTATACCCTACACTCTAAACTCTATACCCTACACTCTATACCCTACACTCTATACCCTACACTCTATACCCTACACTCTACACTCTATACCCTACACTCTACACTCTATACCCTACACTCTATACCCTACACTCTATACCCTACACTCTATACCCTACACTCTACACTCTATACCCTACACTCTATACCCTACACTCTACACTCTATACCCTACACTCTATACCCTACACTCTATGCCCTACACTCTATACCCTACACTCTATACCCTACACTCTATACCCCACACTCTACACTCTATACCCTACACTCTACACTCTATACCCTACACTCTATACCCTACACTCTATACACTACACTCTATACCCTACACTCTATACCCTACACTCTACACTCTATACCCTACACTCTATACCCTACACTCTATACCCTACACTCTACACTCTACACCCTACACTCTACACTCTATACCCTACACTCTATACCCTACACTCTATGCCCTACACTCTATACCCTACACTCTATACCCTACACTCTATACCCTACACTCTACAATCTATACCCTACATTCTATACCCTACACTCTATACCCTACACTCTACACTCTATACCCTACACTCTATACCCTACACTCTATGCCCTACACTCTATACCCTACACTCTATACCCTACACTCTATACCCTACACTCTACACTCTATACCCTACACTCTATACCCTACACTCTATACCCTACACTCTAATCCCTACACTCTACACTCTATACCCTACACTCTATACCCTACACTCTACACTCTATACCTTACACTCTACACTCTATACCCTACACTCTATACCCTACACTCTATACCCTACACTCTATACCCAACACTCTATACCATACACTCTATACCCTACACTCTACACTCTATACCCTACACTCTAAACTCTATACCCTACACTCTATACCCTACACTCTATACCCTACACTCTATACCCTACACTCTATACCCTACACTCTAATCCCTACACTCTACACTCTATACCCTACACTCTATACCCTACACTCTACACTCTATACCTTACACTCTACACTCTATTCCCTACACTCTATACCCTACACTCTATACCCTACACTCTATACCCTACACTCTATACCCAACACTCTATACCATACACTCTATACCCTACACTCTACACTCTATACCCTACACTCTAAACTCTATACCCTACACTCTATACCCTACACTCTATACCCTACACTCTACACTCTATACCCTACACTCTACACTCTATACCCTACACTCTATACCCTACACTCTATACCCTACACTCTACACTCTATACCCTACACTCTATACCCTACACTCTACACTCTATACCCTACACTCTATACCCTACACTCTATGCCCTACACTCTATACCCTACACTCTATACCCTACACTCTATACCCTACACTCTACACTCTATACCCTACATTCTATACCCTACACTCTATACCCTACACTCTACACTCTATACCCTACACTCTATGCCCTACACTCTATACCCTACACTCTATACCCTACACTCTATACCCTACACTCTACACTCTATACCTTACACTCTACACTCTATTCCCTACACTCTATACCCTACACTCTATACCCTACACTCTATACCCTGCACTCTATACCCAACACTCTATACCATACACTCTATACCCTACACTCTACACTCTATACCCTACACTCTAAACTCTATACCCTACACTCTATACCCTACACTCTATACCCTACACTCTATACCCTACACTCTACACTCTATACCCTACACTCTACACTCTATACCCTACACTCTATACCCTACACTCTATACCCTACACTCTATACCCTACACTCTACACTCTATACCCTACACTCTATACCCTACACTCTACACTCTATACCCTACACTCTATACCCTACACTCTATGCCCTACACTCTATACCCTACACTCTATACCCTACACTCTATACCCCACACTCTACACTCTATACCCTACACTCTACACTCTATACCCTACACTCTATACCCTACACTCTATACACTACACTCTATACCCTACACTCTATACCCTACACTCTACACTCTATACCCTACACTCTATACCCTACACTCTATACCCTACACTCTACACTCTACACCCTACACTCTACACTCTATACCCTACACTCTATACCCTACACTCTATGCCCTACACTCTATACCCTACACTCTATACCCTACACTCTATACCCTACACTCTACAATCTATACCCTACATTCTATACCCTACACTCTATACCCTACACTCTACACTCTATACCCTACACTCTATACCCTACACTCTATGCCCTACACTCTATACCCTACACTCTATACCCTACACTCTATACCCTACACTCTACACTCTATACCCTACACTCTATACCCTACACTCTATACCCTACACTCTAATCCCTACACTCTACACTCTATACCCTACACTCTATACCCTACACTCTACACTCTATACCTTACACTCTACACTCTATACCCTACACTCTATACCCTACACTCTATACCCTACACTCTATACCCAACACTCTATACCATACACTCTATACCCTACACTCTACACTCTATACCCTACACTCTAAACTCTATACCCTACACTCTATACCCTACACTCTATACCCTACACTCTATACCCTACACTCTACACTCTATACCCTACACTCTACACTCTATACCCTACACTCTATACCCTACACTCTATACCCTACACTCTATACCCTACACTCTATACCCTACACTCTACACTCTATACCCTACACTCTATACCCTACACTCTACACTCTATACCCTACACTCTATACCCTACACTCTATACCCTACACTCTACACTCTATACCCTACACTCTATACCCTACACTCTATAACCTACACTCTATACCCTACACTCTATACCCTACACTCTACACTCTATACCCTACACTCTATACCATACACTCTATACCCTACACTCTACACTCTATACCCTACACTCTACACCCTACACTCTATACCCTACACTCTAATCCCTACACTCTACACTCTATACCCTACACTCTATACCCTACACTCTACACTCTATACCTTACACTCTAGACTCTATACCCTACACTCTATACCCTACACTCTATACCCTACACTCTATACCCTACACTCTACACCCTACACTCTATACCCTACACTCTATACCATACACTCTATACCCTACACTCTACACCCTACACTCTATACCCTACACTCTAATCCCTACACTCTACACTCTATACCCTACACTCTATACCCTACACTCTATACCCTACACTCTACACTCTCTACCCTACACTCTACACTCTCTACCCTACACTCTATACCCTGCACTCTATACCCTACACTCTATACCCTACACTCTACACTCTATACCCTACACTCTATACCCTACACTCTATACCCTACACTCTATACCATACACTCTACACTCTATACCCTACACTCTATACCATACACTCTACACCATACACTCTATAGCATACACTCTATACCCTACACTCTACACTCTATACCCTACACTCTATACCCTACACTCTACACCCTGCACTCTATACCCTACACACTATACCCTACACTCTACACTCTATACCCTGCACTCTATACCCTACACTCTATACCCTACACTCTATACCCTACAAACTACACTCTATTCCCTACACTCTATAGCCTACACTCTACAATCTATACCCTACACTCTATACCCTACACTCTATACCCTACAGTCTATACCCTACACTCTATAACCTACACTCTACACTCTATACCTTACACTTTACACTCTATTCCCTACACTCTATACCCTACACTCTATACCCTACACTCTATACCCTACACTCTATACCCTACACTCTACACCCTACACTCTATAACCTACACTCTATACCATACACTCTATACCCTACACTCTACACTCTATACCCTACACTCTACACCCTACACTCTATACCCTACACTCTAATCCCTACACTCTACACTCTATACCCTACACTCTATACCCTACACTCTACACTCTATACCTTACACTCTGCACTCTATTCCCTACACTCTATACCCTACACTCTATACCCTAGACTCTATACCCTACACTCTACACCCTACACTCTATACCCTACACTCTATACCATACACTCTATACCCTACACTCTACACTCTATACCCTACACTCTACACCCTACACTCTATACCCTACACTCTAATCCCTACACTCTACACTCTATACCCTATACTCTATACCCTACACTATATACCCTACACTCTATACCCTACACTCTACACCCTACACTCTATAACCTACACTCTATACCATACACTCTATACCCTACACTCTACACTCTATACCCTACACTCTATACCCTACACTCTATGCCCTACACTCTATACCCTACACTCTATACCCTACACTCTATACCCTACACTCTACAATCTATACCCTACATTCTATACCCTACACTCTATACCCTACACTCTACACTCTATACCCTACACTCTATACCCTACACTCTATGCCCTACACTCTATACCCTACACTCTATACCCTACACTCTATACCCTACACTCTACACTCTATACCCTACACTCTATACCCTACACTTTATACCCTACACTCTATGCCCTACACTCTATACCCTACACTCTATACCCTACACTCTATACCCTACACTCTACACTCTATACCCTACACTCTATACCCTACACTCTATACCCTACACTCTAATCCCTACACTCTACACTCTATACCCTACACTCTATACCCTACACTCTACACTCTATACCTTACACTCTACACTCTATACCCTACACTCTATACCCTACACTCTATACCCTACACTCTATACCCAACACTCTATACCATACACTCTATACCCTACACTCTACACTCTATACCCTACACTCTATACCCTACACTCTATACCCTACACTCTATACCCTACACTCTACACTCTATACCCTACACTCTACACTCTATACCCTACACTCTATACCCTACACTCTATACCCTACACTCTATACCCTACACTCTATACCCTACACTCTACACTCTATACCCTACACTCTATACCCTACACTCTACACTCTATACCCTACACTCTATACCCTACACTCTATACCCTACACTCTACACTCTATACCCTACACTCTATACCCTACACTCTATACCCTACACTCTATACCCTACATTCTATACCCTACACTCTACACTCTATACCCTACACTCTATACCATACACTCTATACCCTACACTGTACACTCTATACCCTACACTCTACACCCTACACTCTATACCCTACACTCTAATCCCTACACTCTACACTCTATACCCTACACTCTATACCCTACACTCTACACTCTATACCTTACACTCTAGACTCTATACCCTACACTCTATACCCTACACTCTATACCCTACACTCTATACCCTACACTCTACACCCTACACTCTATACCCTACACTCTATACCATACACTCTATACCCTACACTCTACACCCTACACTCTATACCCTACACTCTAATCCCTACACTCTACACTCTATACCCTACACTCTATACCCTACACTCTATACCCTACACTCTATACCCTACAATCTACACTCTATACCCTACACTCTATAGCCTACACTCTACAATCTATACCCTACACTCTATACCCTACACTCTATACCCTACAGTCTATACCCTACACTCTATACCCTACACTCTACACTCTATACCTTACACTTTACACTCTATTCCCTACACTCTATACCCTACACTCTATACCCTACACTCTATACCTTACACTCTATACCCTACACTCTACACCCTACACTCTATAACCTACACTCTATACCATACACTCTATACCCTACACTCTACACTCTATACCCTACACTCTACACCCTACACTCTATACCCTACACTCTAATCCCTACACTCTACACTCTATACCCTACACTCTATACCCTACACTCTACACAATATACCTTACACTCTGCACTCTATTCCCTACACTCTATACCCTACACTCTATACCCTACACTCTATACCCTACACTCTACACCCTACACTCTATACCCTACACTCTATACCATACACTCTATACCCTACACTCTACACTCTATACCCTACACTCTACACCCTACACTCTATACCCTACACTCTAATCCCTACACTCTACACTCTATACCCTACACTCTATACCCTACACTCTATACCCTACACTCTATACCCTACACTCTACACCCTACACTCTATAACCTACACTCTATACCATACACTCTACACTCTATACCCTACACTCTACACCCTACACTCTATACCCTACACTCTAATCCCTACACTCTACACTCTATACCCTACACTCTATACCCTACACTCTACACTCTATACCTTACACTCTGCACTCTATTCCCTACACTCTATACCCTACACTCTATACCCTACACTCTATACCATACACTCTATACCCTACACTCTACACTCTATACCCTACACTCTACACCCTACACTCTATACCCTACACTCTAATCCCTACACTCTACACTCTATACCCTAGACTCTATACCCTACACTCTACACCCTACACTCTACACTCTCTACCCTACACTCTATACCCTGCACTCTATACCCTACACTCTACACTCTATACCCTACACTCTACACTCTATACCCTACACTCTATACCCTACACTCTATACCCTACACTCTATACCCTACACTCTACACTCTATGCCCTACACTCTACACTCTATACCCTACACTCTACACTCTATACCCTACACTCTACACTCCATACCCTACACTCTATACCCTACACTCTATACCCTACACTCTATACCCTACACTCTACACTCTATGCCCTACACTCTATACCTTACACTCTGCACTCTATTCCCTACACTCAATACCCTACATTCTATACCCTACACTCTACACCCTACACTCTATACCCTACACTCTATACCATACACTCTATACCCTACACTCTACACTCTATACCCTACACTCTACACCCTACACTCTATACCCTACACTCTAATCCCTACACTCTACACTCTATACCCTACACTCTATACCCTACACTCTGTACCCTACACTCTACACCCTACACTCTATAACCTACACTCTATACCATACACTCTATACCCTACACTCTACACTCTATACCCTACACTCTACACCCTACACTCTATACCCTACACTCTAATCCCTACACTCTACACTCTATACCCTACACTCTATACCATACACTCTACACCATACACTCTATAGCATACACTCTATACCCTACACTCTACACTCTATACCCTACACTCTATACCCTACACTCTACACCCTGCACTCTATACCCTACACACTATACCCTACACTCTACACTCTATACCCTACACTCTATACCCTACACTCTATACCCTACACTCTATACCCTACAATCTACACTCTATACCCTACACTCTATAGCCTACACTCTACAATCTATACCCTACACTCTATACCCTACACTCTATACCCTACAGTCTATACCCTACACTCTATAACCTACACTCTACACTCTATACCTTACACTTTACACTTTATTCCCTACACTCTATACCCTACACTCTATACCCTACACTCTATACCCTACACTCTATACCCTACACTCTACACCCTACACTCTATAACCTACACTCTATACCATACACGCTATACCCTACACTCTACACTCTATACCCTACACTCTACACCCTACACTCTATACCCTACACTCTAATCCAAACACTCTACACTCTATACCCTACACTCTATACCCTACACTCTACACTCTATACCTTACACTCTGCACTCTATTCCCTACACTCTATACCCTACACTCTATACCCTACACTCTATACCCTACACTCTACACCCTACACTCTATACCCTACACTCTATGCCATACACTCTATACCCTACACTCTACACTCTATACCCTACACTCTACACCCTACACTCTATACCCTACACTCTAATCCCTACACTCTACACTCTATACCCTACACTCTATACCCTACACTCTATACCCTACACTCTACACTCTCTACCCTACACTCTATACCCTGCACTCTATACCCTACACTCTATACCCTACACTCTACACTCTATATCCTACACTCTACACTCTATACCCTACACTCTATACCCTACACTCTATACCCTACACTCTATACCCTACACTCTATACCCTACACTCTATGCCCTACACTCTACACTCTATACCCTACACTCTACACTCTATACCCTACACTCTACACTCTATACCCTACACTCTATACCCTACACTCTATACCCTACACTCTATACCCTACACTCTACACCCTACACTCTATACCCTACACTCTATACCATACACTCTATACCCTACACTCTACACCCTACACTCTATACCCTACACTCTAATCCCTACACTCTACACTCTATACCCTACACTCTATACCCTACACTCTATACCCTACACTCTACACTCTCTACCCTACACTCTATACCCTGCACTCTATACCCTACACTCTATACCCTACACTGTACACTCTATATCCTACACTCTACACTCTATACCCTACACTCTATACCCTACACTCTATACCCTACACTCTATACCCTACACTCTATACCCTACACTCTATGCCCTACACTCTACACTCTATACCCTACACTCTACACTCTATACCCTACACTCTACACTCTATACCCTACACTCTATACCCTACACTCTATACCCTACACTCTATACCCTACACTCTACACTCTATGCCCTACACTCTATACCCTACACTCTATGCCCTACACTCTATACCCTACACTCTATACCCTACACTCTATACCCTACACTCTACACTTTATACCCTACACTCTATACCCTACACTCTACACTCTATACCCTACACTCTATACCCTACACTCTATACCCTACACTCTACACTCTATACCCTACACTCTATACCCTACACTCTATACCCTACACTCTATACCCTACACTCTATACCCTACACTCTATACCCTACACTCTACACTCTATACCCTACACTCTATATCCTACACTCTATGCCCTACACTCTATACCCTACACTCTATACCCTACACTCTATACCCTACACTCTACACTCTATACCCTACACTCTATACCCTACACTCTATACCCTACACTCTAATCCCTACACTCTACACTCTATACCCTACACTCTACACTCTATTCCCTACACTCTATACCCTACACTCTATACCCTACACTCTATACCCTACACTCTATACCCAACACTCTACACCCTACACTCTATACCCTACACTCTATACCATACACTCTATACCCTACACTCTACACTCTATACCCTACACTCTGCACTCTATACCCTACACTCTATACCCTACACTCTATACCTTACACTCTATACCCTACACTCTACACTCTATACTCTACACTCTACACTCTATACCCTCCACTCTATACCCTACACTCTATACCCTACACTCTATACCCTACACTCTATACCCTACACTCTACACTCTATACCCTACACTCTATACCCTACACTCTACACCCTACACTCTATACCCTACACTCTATGCCCTACACTCTATACCCTACACTCTATAACCTACACTCTATACCCTACACTCTACACTCTATACCCTACACTCTATACCCTACACTCTATACCCTACACTCTACACTCTATACCCTACACTCTATACCCTACACTCTATACCCTACACTCTATACCCTACACTCTATACCCTACACTCTACACTCTATACCCTACACTCTATACCCTACACTCTACACTCTATACCCTACACTCTATACCCTACACTCTAATCCCTACACTCTACACTCTATACCCTACACTCTATACCCTACACTCTACACTCTATACCCTACACTCTATATCCTACACTATACACTCTATACCATACACTCTATACCCTACACTCTATACCCTACACTCTATACCCTACACTCTACACCCTACACTCTATACCTTACACTCTATACCCTACACTCTATACCCTACAATCTATACCCTACACTCTACACCCTACACTCTATACCCTACACTCTATACCATACACTCTATACCCTACACTCTACACTCTATACCCTACACTCTACATCCTACACTCTATACCCTACACTCTAATCCCGACACTCTACACTCTATACCCTACACTCTATACCCTACACTCTATACCATACACTCTACACTCTCTACCCTACACTCTATACCCTACACTCTATAACATACACTCTATACCCTACACTCTATACCCTACACTCTATACCATACACTCTACACTCTATACCCTACACTCTATACCATACACTCTACACCATACACTCTATAGCATACACTCTATACCCTACACTCTACACTCTATACCCTACACTCTATACCCTACACTCTACACCCTGCACTCTATACCCTACACACTATACCCTACACTCTACACTCTATACCCTACACTCTATACCCTACACTCTATACCCTACACTCTATACCCTACAATCTACACTCTATACCCTACACTCTATAGCCTACACTCTACAATCTATACCCTACACTCTATACCCTACAGTCTATACCCTACACTCTATACCCTACACTCTACACTCTATACCTTACACTTTACACTCTATTCCCTACATTCTATACCCTACACTCTATACCCTACACTCTATACCCTACACTCTATACCCTACACTCTACACCCTACACTCTATAACCTACACTCTATACCATACACTCTACACCCTACACTCTACACTCTATACCCTACACTCTACACCCTACACTCTATACCCTACACTCTAATCCCGACACTCTACACTCTATACCCTACACTCTATACCATACACTCTAAACTCTCTACCCTACACTCTATACCCTACACTCTATACCCTACACTCTATACCATACACTCTACACTCTATACCCTACACTCTATACCATACACTCTACACCATACACTCTATAGCATACACTCTATACCCTACACTCTACACTCTATACCCTACACTCTATACCCTACACTCTACACCCTGCACTCTATACCCTACACACTATACCCTACACTCTACACTCTATACCCTACACTGTATACCCTACACTCTATACCCTACACTCTATACCCTACAATCTACACTCTATACCCTACACTCTATAGCCTACACTCTACAATCTATACCCTACACTCTATACCCTACACTCTATACCCTACACTCTATACCCTACACTCTACACTCTATACCTTACACTTTACACTCTATTCCCTACACTCTATACCCTACACTCTATACCCTACACTCTATACCCTACACTCTATACCCTACACTCTACACCCTACACTCTATACCCTACACTCTATACCATACACTCTATACCCTACACTCTACACTCTATACCCTACACTCTACACCCTACACTCTATACCCTACACTCTAATCCCTACACTCTACACTCTATACCCTACACTCTATACCCTACACTCTACACTCTATACCTTACACTCTACACTCTATACCCTACACTCTATACCCTACACTCTATACCATACACTCTATACCCTACACTCTACACCCTACACTCTATACCCTACACTCTATACCATACACTCTATACCCTACACTCTACACTCTATACCCTACACTCTACACCCTACACTCTATACCCTACACTCTAATCCCTACACTCTACACTCTATACCCTACACTCTATACCCTACACTCTATACCCTACACTCTACACTCTCTACCCTACACTCTATACCCTGCACTCTATACCCTACACTCTATACCCTACACTCTACACTCTATACCCTACACTCTATACCCTACACTCTATACCCTACACTCTATACCATACACTCTACACTCTATACCCTACACTCTATACCATACACTCTACACCATACACTCTATAGCATACACTCTATACCCTACACTCTACACTCTATACCCTACACTCTATACCCTACACTCTACACCCTGCACACTATACCCTACACACTATACCCTACACTCTACACTCTATACCCTACACTCTATACCCTACACTCTATACCCTACACTCTATACCCTACAATCTACACTCTATACCCTACACTCTATAGCCTACACTCTACAATCTATACCCTACACTCTATACCCTACACTCTATACCCTACAGTCTATACCCTACACTCTATACCCTACACTCTACACTCTATACCTTACACTTTACACTCTATTCCCTACACTCTATATCCTACACTCTATACCCTACACTCTATACCCTACACTCTACACCCTACACTCTATAACCTACACTCTATACCATACACTCTATACCCTACACTCTACACTCTATACCCTACACTCTACACCCTACACTCTATACCCTACACTCTAATCCCTACACTCTACACTCTATACCCTACACTCTATACCCTACACTCTACACTCTATACCTTACACTCTGCACTCTATTCCCTACACTCTATACCCTACACTCTATACACTACACTCTATACCCTACACTCTACACCCTACACTCTATACCCTACACTCTATACCATACACTCTATACCCTACACTCTACACTCTATACCCTACACTCTACACCCTACACTCTATACCCTACACTCTGATCCCTACACTCTACACTCTATACCCTACACTCTATACCCTACACTCTATACCCTACACTCTATACCCTACACTCTACACCCTACACTCTATAACCTACACTCTATACCATACACTCTATACCCTACACTCTACACTCTATACCCTACACTCTACACCCTACACTCTATACCCTACACTCTAATCCCTACACTCTACACTCTATACCCTACACTCTATACCATACACTCTACACCATACACTCTATAGCATACACTCTATACCCTACACTCTACACTCTATACCCTACACTCTATACCCTACACTCTACACCCTGCACTCTATACCCTACACACTATACCCTACACTCTACACTCTATACCCTACACTCTATACCCTACACTCTATACCCTACACTCTATACCCTACAATCTACACTCTATACCCTACACTCTATAGCCTACACTCTACATTCTATACCCTACACTCTATACCCTACACTCTATACCCTACAGTCTATACCCTACACTCTATACCCTACACTCTACACTCTATACCTTACACTTTACACTCTATTCCCTACACTCTATACCCTACACTCTATACCCTACACTCTATACCCTACACTCTACACCCTACACTCTATAACCTACACTCTATACCATACACTCTATACCCTACACTCTACACTCTATACCCTACACTCTACACCCTACACTCTATACCCTACACTCTAATCCCTACACTCTACACTCTATACCCTACACTCTATACCCTACACTCTACACTCTATACCTTACACTCTGCACTCTATTCCCTACACTCTATACCCTACACTCTATACCCTACACTCTATACCCTACACTCTACACCCTACACTCTATACCCTACACTCTATACCATACACTCTATACCCTACACTCTACACTCTATACCCTACACTCTGCACCCTACACTCTATACCCTACACTCTAATCCCTACACTCTACACTCTATACCCTACACTCTATACCCTACACTCTATACCCTACACTCTACACCCTACACTCTATAACCTACACTCTATACCATACACTCTATACCCTACACTCTACACTCTATACCCTACACTCTACACCCTACACTCTATACCCTACACTCTAATCCCTACACTCTACACTCTATACCCTACACTCTATACCCTACACTCTACACTCTATACCTTACACTCTGCACTCTATTCCCTACACTCTATACCCTACACTCTATACCCTACACTCTATACCCTACACTCTACACCCTACACTCTATACCCTACACTCTATACCATACACTCTATACCCTACACTCTACACTCTATACCCTACACTCTACACCCTACACTCTATACCCTACACTCTAATCCCTACACTCTACACTCTATACCCTACACTCTATACCCTACACTCTATACCCTACACTCTATACCCTACACTCTACACTCTCTACCCTACACTCTATACCCTGCACTCTATACCCTACACTCTATACCCTACACTCTACACTCTATACCCTACACTCTACACTGTATACCCTACACTCTATACCCTACACTCTATACCCTACACTCTATACCCTACACTCTACACTCTATGCCCTACACTCTACACTCTATACCCTACACTCTACACTCTATACCCTACACTCTACACTCTATACCCTACACTCTATACCCTACACTCTATACCCTACACTCTATACCCTACACTCTACACTCTATGCCCTACACTCTACACTCTATACCTTACACTCTACACTCTATTCCCTACACTCTATACCCTACACTCTATATCCTACACTCTACACCCCACACTCTATACCCTACACTCTATACCATACACTCTATACCCTACACTCTACACCCTACACTCTATACACTACACTCTAATCCCTACACTCTACACTCTATACCCTACACTCTATACCCTACACTCTATACCCTACACTCTACACTCTCTACCCTACACTCTCTACCCTACACTCTATACCCTACACTCTATACCCTACACTCTACACTCTATACCCTATACTCTACACTCTATACCCTACACTCTATACCCTACAGTCTATACCCTACACTCTATACCCTACACTCTACACTCTATACCTTACACATTACACTTTATTCCCTACACTCTATACCCTACACTCTATACCCTACACTCTATACCCTACACTCTATACCCTACACTCTACACCCTACACTCTATAACCTACACTCTATACCATACACTCTATACCCTACACTCTACACTCTATACCCTACACTCTACACCCTACACTCTATACCCTACACTCTAATCCCTACACTCTACACTCTACACCCTACACACTATACCCTACACTCTACACTCTATACCTTACACTCTGCACTCTATTCCCTACACTCTATACCCTACACTCTATACCCTACACTCTATACCCTACACTCTACACCCTACACTCTATACCCTACACTCTATACCATACACTCTATACCCTACACTCTACACTCTATACCCTACACTCTACACCCTACACTCTATACCCTACACTCTAATCCCTACACTCTACACTCTATACCCTACACTCTATACCCTACACTCTATACCCTACACTCTACACTCTCTACCCTACACTCTATACCCTGCACTCTCTACCCTACACTCTATACCCTACACTCTACACTCTATATCCTACACTCTACACTCTATACCCTACACTCTATACCCTGCACTCTATACCCTACACTCTATACCCTACACTCTACACTCTATGCCCTACACTCTACACTCTATACCCTACACTCTACACTCTATACCCTACACTCTACACTCTATACCCTACACTCTATACCCTACACTCTATACCCTACACTCTATACCCTACACTCTACACTCTATGCCCTACACTCTATACCCTACACTCTATGCCCTACACTCTATACCCTACACTCTATACCCTACACTCTATACCCTACACTCTACACTTTATACCCTACACTCTATACCCTACACTCTACACTCTATACCCTACACTCTATACCCTACACTCTATACCCTACACTCTACACTCTATACCCTACACTCTATACCCTACACTCTATGCCCTACACTCTATACCCTACACTCTATACCCTACACTCTATACCCTACACTCTATACCCTACACTCTACACTCTATACCCTACACTCTATACCCTACACTCTATACCCTTCACTCTACACTCTATACCCTACACTCTATACCCTACACTCTATGCCCTACACTCTATACCCTACACTCTATACCCTACACTCTATACCCTACACTCTACACTCTATACCCTACACTCTATACCCTACACTCTATACCCTACACTCTAATCCCTACACTCTACACTCTATACCCTACACTCTACACTCTATTCCCTACACTCTATACCCTACACTCTATACCCTACACTCTATACCCTACTCTCTATACCCAACACTCTACACCCTACACTCTATACCCTACACTCTATACCATACACTCTATACCCTACACTCTACACTCTATACCCTACACTCTACACTCTATACCCTACACTCTATACCCTGCACTCTATACCCTACACTCTATACCCTACACTCTACACTCTATACCCTACACTCTATACCCTACACTCTATACCCTACACTCTATACCATACACTCTACACTCTATACCCTACACTCTATACCATACACTCTACACTCTATACCCTACACTCTACACCCTACACTCTATACCCTACACTCTAATCCCTACACTCTACACTCTATACCCTACACTCTATACCTTACACTCTATACCCTACACTCTACACTCTATACTCTACACTCTACACTCTATACCCTCCACTCTATACCCTCCACTCTATACCCTACACTCTATACCCTACACTCTATACCCTACACTCTACACTCTATACCCTACACTCTATACCCTACACTCTACACCCTACACTCTATACCCTACACTCTATGCCCTACACTCTATTCCCTACACTCTATAACCTACACTCTATACCCTACACTCTACACTCTATACCCTACACTCTATACCCTACACTCTATACCCTACACTCTACACTCTATACCCTACACTCTATACCCTACACTCTATACCCTACACTCTATACCCTACACTCTATACCCTACACTCTACACTCTATACCCTACACTCTATACCCTACACTCTACACCCTACACTCTATACCCTACACTCTAATCCCTACACTCTACACTCTATACCCTACACTCTATACCCTACACTCTACACTCTATACCCTACACTCTATATCCTACACTCTACACTCTATACCATACACTCTATACCCTACACTCTATACCCTACACTCTATACCCTACACTCTACACCCTACACTCTATACCTTACACTCTATACCCTACACTCTATACCCTACACTCTATACCCTACACTCTACACCCTACACTCTATACCCTACACTCTATACCATACACTCTATACCCTACACTCTACACTCTATACCCTACACTCTACATCCTACACTCTATACCCTACACTCTAATCCCGACACTCTACACTCTATACCCTACACTCTATACCCTACACTCTATACCATACACTCTACACTCTCTACCCTACACTCTATACCCTACACTCTATACCATACACTCTACACTCTATACCCTACACTCTATACCATACACTCTACACCATACACTCTATAGCATACACTCTATACCCTACACTCTACACTCTATACCCTACACTCTATACCCTACACTCTACACCCTGCACTCTATACCCTACACACTATACCCTACACTCTACACTCTATACCCTACACTCTATACCCTACACTCTATACCCTACACTCTATACCCTACAATCTACACTCTATACCCTACACTCTATAGCCTACACTCTACAATCTATACCCTACACTCTATACCCTACAGTCTATACCCTACACTCTATACCCTACACTCTACACTCTATACCTTACACTTTACACTCTATTCCCTACATTCTATACCCTACACTCTATACCCTACACTCTATACCCTACACTCTATACCCTACACTCTACACCCTACACTCTATAACCTACACTCTATACCATACACTCTACACCCTACACTCTACACTCTATACCCTACACTCTACACCCTACACTCTATACCCTACACTCTAATCCCGACACTCTACACTCTATACCCTACACTCTATACCCTACACTCTATACCATACACTCTAAACTCTCTACCCTACACTCTATACCCTACACTCTATACCCTACACTCTATACCATACACTCTACACTCTATACCCTACACTCTATACCATACACTCTACACCATACACTCTATAGCATACACTCTATACCCTACACTCTACACTCTATACCCTACACTCTATACCCTACACTCTACACCCTGCACTCTATACCCTACACACTATACCCTACACTCTACACTCTATACCCTACACTCTATACCCTACACTCTATACCCTACACTCTATACCCTACAATCTACACTCTATACCCTACACTCTATAGCCCACACTCTACAATCTATACCCTACACTCTATACCCTACACTCTATACCCTACACTCTATACCCTACACTCTATACCCTACACTCTACACTCTATACCTTACACTTTACACTCTATTCCCTACACTCTATACCCTACACTCTATACCCTACACTCTATACCCTACACTCTATACCCTACACTCTACACCCTACACTCTATACCCTACACTCTATACCATACACTCTATACCCTACACTCTACACTCTATACCCTACACTCTACACCCTACACTCTATACCCTACACTCTAATCCCTACACTCTACACTCTATACCCTACACTCTATACCCTACACTCTATACCCTACACTCTATACCCTACACTCTACACTCTCTACCCTACACTCTATACCCTGCACTCTATACCCTACACTCTATACCCTACACTCTACACTCTATACCCTACACTGTACACTGTATACCCTACACTCTATACCCTACACTCTATACCCTACACTCTATACCCTACACTCTACACTCTATGCCCTACACTCTACACTCTATACCCTACACTCTACACTCTATACCCTACACTCTACACTCTATACCCTACACTCTATACCCTACACTCTATACCCTACACTCTATACCCTACACTCTACACTCTATGCCCTACACTCTACACTCTATACCTTACACTCTACACTCTATTCCCTACACTCTATACCCTACACTCTATATCCTACACTCTACACCCCACACTCTATACCCTACACTCTATACCATACACTCTATACCCTACACTCTACACCCTACACTCTATACACTACACTCTAATCCCTACACTCTACACTCTATACCCTACACTCTATACCCTACACTCTATACCCTACACTCTACACTCTCTACCCTACACTCTCTACCCTACACTCTATACCCTACACTCTATACCCTACACTCTACACTCTATACCCTATACTCTACACTCTATACCCTACACTCTATACCCTACAGTCTATACCCTACACTCTATACCCTACACTCTACACTCTATACCTTACACATTACACTTTATTCCCTACACTCTATACCCTACACTCTATACCCTACACTCTATACCCTACACTCTATACCCTACACTCTACACCCTACACTCTATAACCTACACTCTATACCATACACTCTATACCCTACACTCTACACTCTATACCCTACACTCTACACCCTACACTCTATACCCTACACTCTAATCCCTACACTCTACACTCTACACCCTACACACTATACCCTACACTCTACACTCTATACCTTACACTCTGCACTCTATTCCCTACACTCTATACCCTACACTCTATACCCTACACTCTATACCCTACACTCTACACCCTACACTCTATACCCTACACTCTATACCATACACTCTATACCCTACACTCTACACTCTATACCCTACACTCTACACCCTACACTCTATACCCTACACTCTAATCCCTACACTCTACACTCTATACCCTACACTCTATACCCTACACTCTATACCCTACACTCTACACTCTCTACCCTACACTCTATACCCTGCACTCTATACCCTACACTCTATACCCTACACTCTACACTCTATATCCTACACTCTACACTCTATACCCTACACTCTATACCCTGCACTCTATACCCTACACTCTATACCCTACACTCTACACTCTATGCCCTACACTCTACACTCTATACCCTACACTCTACACTCTATACCCTACACTCTACACTCTATACCCTACACTCTATACCCTACACTCTATACCCTACACTCTATACCCTACACTCTACACTCTATGCCCTACACTCTATACCCTACACTCTATGCCCTACACTCTATACCCTACACTCTATACCCTACACTCTATACCCTACACTCTACACTTTATACCCTACACTCTATACCCTACACTCTACACTCTATACCCTACACTCTATACCCTACACTCTATACCCTACACTCTACACTCTATACCCTACACTCTATACCCTACACTCTATGCCCTACACTCTATACCCTACACTCTATACCCTACACTCTATACCCTACACTCTATACCCTACACTCTACACTCTATACCCTACACTCTATACCCTACACTCTATACCCTTCACTCTACACTCTATACCCTACACTCTATACCCTACACTCTATGCCCTACACTCTATACCCTACACTCTATACCCTACACTCTATACCCTACACTCTACACTCTATACCCTACACTCTATACCCTACACTCTATACCCTACACTCTAATCCCTACACTCTACACTCTATACCCTACACTCTACACTCTATTCCCTACACTCTATACCCTACACTCTATACCCTACACTCTATACCCTACACTCTATACCCAACACTCTACACCCTACACTCTATACCCTACACTCTATACCATACACTCTATACCCTACACTCTACACTCTATACCCTACACTCTACACTCTATACCCTACACTCTATACCCTGCACTCTATACCCTACACTCTATACCCTACACTCTACACTCTATACCCTACACTCTATACCCTACACTCTATACCCTACACTCTATACCATACACTCTACACTCTATACCCTACACTCTATACCATACACTCTACACTCTATACCCTACACTCTACACCCTACACTCTATACCCTACACTCTAATCCCTACACTCTACACTCTATACCCTACACTCTATACCTTACACTCTATACCCTACACTCTACACTCTATACTCTACACTCTACACTCTATACCCTCCACTCTATACCCTCCACTCTATACCCTACACTCTATACCCTACACTCTATACCCTACACTCTATACCCTACACTCTACACTCTATACCCTACACTCTATACCCTACACTCTACACCCTACACTCTATACCCTACACTCTATGCCCTACACTCTATTCCCTACACTCTATAACCTACACTCTATACCCTACACTCTACACTCTATACCCTACACTCTATACCCTACACTCTATACCCTACACTCTACACTCTATACCCTACACTCTATACCCTACACTCTATACCCTACACTCTATACCCTACACTCTATACCCTACACTCTACACTCTATACCCTACACTCTATACCCTACACTCTACACCCTACACTCTATACCCTACACTCTAATCCCTACACTCTACACTCTATACCCTACACTCTATACCCTACACTCTACACTCTATACCCTACACTCTATATCCTACACTCTACACTCTATACCATACACTCTATACCCTACACTCTATACCCTACACTCTATACCCTACACTCTACACCCTACACTCTATACCTTACACTCTATACCCTACACTCTATACCCTACACTCTATACCCTACACTCTACACCCTACACTCTATACCCTACACTCTATACCATACACTCTATACCCTACACTCTACACTCTATACCCTACACTCTACATCCTACACTCTATACCCTACACTCTAATCCCGACACTCTACACTCTATACCCTACACTCTATACCCTACACTCTATACCATACACTCTACACTCTCTACCCTACACTCTATACCCTACACTCTATAACATACACTCTATACCCTACACTCTATACCCTACACTCTATACCATACACTCTACACTCTATACCCTACACTCTATACCATACACTCTACACCATACACTCTATAGCATACACTCTATACCCTACACTCTACACTCTATACCCTACACTCTATACCCTACACTCTACACCCTGCACTCTATACCCTACACACTATACCCTACACTCTACACTCTATACCCTACACTCTATACCCTACACTCTATACCCTACAATCTACACTCTATACCCTACACTCTATAGCCTACACTCTACAATCTATACCCTACACTCTATACCCTACAGTCTATACCCTACACTCTATACCCTACACTCTACACTCTATACCTTACACTTTACACTCTATTCCCTACATTCTATACCCTACACTCTATACCCTACACTCTATACCCTACACTCTATACCCTACACTCTACACCCTACACTCTATAACCTACACTCTATACCATACACTCTACACCCTATACTCTACACTCTATACCCTACACTCTACACCCTACACTCTATACCCTACACTCTAATCCCGACACTCTACACTCTATACCCTACACTCTATACCCTACACTCTATACCATACACTCTAAACTCTCTACCCTACACTCTATACCCTACACTCTATACCCTACACTCTATACCATACACTCTACACTCTATACCCTACACTCTATACCATACACTCTACACCATACACTCTATAGCATACACTCTATACCCTACACTCTACACTCTATACCCTACACTCTATACCCTACACTCTACACCCTGCACTCTATACCCTACACACTATACCCTACACTCTACACTCTATACCCTACACTCTATACCCTACACTCTATACCCTACACTCTATACCCTACAATCTACACTCTATACCCTACACTCTATAGCCTACACTCTACAATCTATACCCTACACTCTATACCCTACACTCTATACCCTACACTCTATACCCTACACTCTATACCCTACACTCTACACTCTATACCTTACACTTTACACTCTATTCCCTACACTCTGTACCCTACACTCTATACCCTACACTCTATACCCTACACTCTATACCCTACACTCTACACCCTACACTCTATACCCTACACTCTATACCATACACTCTATACCCTACACTCTACACTCTATACCCTACACTCTACACCCTACACTCTATACCCTACACTCTAATCCCTACACTCTACACTCTATACCCTACACTCTATACCCTACACTCTACACGCTATACCTTACACTCTACACTCTATACCCTACACTCTATACCCTACACTCTATACCATACACTCTATACCCTACACTCTACACTCTATACCCTGCACTCTACACCCTACACTCTATACCCTACACTCTAATCCCTACACTCTACACTCTATACCCTACACTCTATACCTTACACTCTATACCCTACACTCTACACTCTATACTCTACACTCTACACTCTATACCCTCCACTCTATACCCTCCACTCTATACCCTACACTCTACACCCTACACTCTATACCCTACACTCTATACCATACACTCTATACCATACACTCTATACCCTACACTCTACACTCTATACCCTACACTCTACACCCTACACTCTATACCCTACACTCTAATCCCTACACTCTACACTCTATACCCTACACTCTATACCCTACACTCTATACCCTACACTCTACACTCTCTACCCTACACTCTATACCCTGCACTCTATACCCTACACTCTATACCCTACACTCTACACTCTATACCCTACACTCTATACCCTACACTCTATACCCTACACTCTATACCATACACTCTATACCATACACTCTACACTCTATACCCTACACTCTATACCATACACTCTACACTCTATACCCTACACTCTACACCCTACACTCTATACCCTACACTCTAATCCCTACACTCTACACTCTATACCCTACACTCTATACCTTACACTCTATACCCTACACTCTACACTCTATACTCTACACTCTACACTCTATACCCTCCACTCTATACCCTCCACTCTATACCCTACACTCTATACCCTACACTCTATACCCTACACTCTATACCCTACACTCTACACTCTATACCCTACACTCTATACCCTACACTCTACACCCTACACTCTATACCCTACACTCTATGCCCTACACTCTATACCCTACACTCTATAACCTACACTCTATACCCTACACTCTACACTCTATACCCTACACTCTATACCCTACACTCTATACCCTACACTCTACACTCTATACCCTACACTCTATACCCTACACTCTATACCCTACACTCTATACCCTACACTCTATACCCTACACTCTACACTCTATACCCTACACTCTATACCCTACACTCTACACCCTACACTCTATACCCTACACTCTAATCCCTACACTCTACACTCTATACCCTACACTCTATACCCTACACTCTACACTCTATACCCTACACTCTATATCCTACACTCTACACTCTATACCATACACTCTATACCCTACACTCTATACCCTACACTCTATACCCTACACTCTACACCCTACACTCTATACCTTACACTCTATACCCTACACTCTATACCCTACACTCTATACCCTACACTCTACACCCTACACTCTATACCCTACACTCTATACCATACACTCTATACCCTACACTCTACACTCTATACCCTACACTCTACATCCTACACTCTATACCCTACACTCTAATCCCGACACTCTACACTCTATACCCTACACTCTATACCCTACACTCTATACCATACACTCTACACTCTCTACCCTACACTCTATACCCTACACTCTATAACATACACTCTATACCCTACACTCTATACCCTACACTCTATACCATACACTCTACACTCTATACCCTACACTCTATACCATACACTCTACACCATACACTCTATAGCATACACTCTATACCCTACACTCTACACTCTATACCCTACACTCTATACCCTACACTCTACACCCTGCACTCTATACCCTACAGACTATACCCTACACTCTACACTCTATACCCTACACTCTATACCCTACACTCTATACCCTACACTCTATACCCTACAATCTACACTCTATACCCTACACTCTATAGCCTACACTCTACAATCTATACCCTACACTCTATACCCTACACTCTATACCCTACACTCTATACCCTACACTCTATACCCTACACTCTACACTCTATACCTTACACTTTACACTCTATTCCCTACACTCTATACCCTACACTCTATACCCTACACTCTATACCCTACACTCTATACCCTACACTCTATACCCTACACTCTACACCCTACACTCTATACCCTACACTCTATACCATACACTCTATACCCTACACTCTACACTCTATACTCTACACTCTACACCCTACACTCTATACCCTACACTCTAATCCCTACACTCTACACTCTATACCCTACACTCTATACCCTACACTCTACACTCTATACCTTACACTCTACACTCTATACCCTACACTCTATACCCTACACTCTATACCCTACACTCTACACCCTACACTCTATACCCTACACTCTATACCATACACTCTATACCCTACACTCTACACTCTATACCCTACACTCTACACCCTACACTCTATACCCTACACTCTAATCCCTACACTCTACACTCTATACCCTACACTCTATACCTTACACTCTATACCCTACACTCTACACTCTATACTCTACACTCTACACTCTATACCCTCCACTCTATACCCTCCACTCTATACCCTACACTCTATACCCTACACTCTATACCCTACACTCTATACCCTACACTCTACACTCTATACCCTACACTCTATACCCTACACTCTACACCCTACACTCTATACCCTACACTCTATGCCCTACACTCTATACCCTACACTCTATAACCTACACTCTATACCCTACACTCTACACTCTATACCCTACACTCTATACCCTACACTCTATACCCTACACTCTACACTCTATACCCTACACTCTATACCCTACACTCTATACCCTACACTCTATACCCTACACTCTACACTCTATACCCTACACTCTATACCCTACACTCTACACCCTACACTCTATACCCTACACTCTAATCCCTACACTCTACACTCTATACCCTACACTCTATACCCTACACTCTACACTCTATACCCTACACTCTATATCCTACACTCTACACTCTATACCATACACTCTATACCCTACACTCTATACCCTACACTCTATACCCTACACTCTACACCCTACACTCTATACCTTACACTCTATACCCTACACTCTATACCCTACACTCTATACCCTACACTCTACACCCTACACTCTATACCCTACACTCTATACCATACACTCTATACCCTACACTCTACACTCTATACCCTACACTCTACATCCTACACTCTATACCCTACACTCTAATCCCGACACTCTACACTCTATACCCTACACTCTATACCCTACACTCTATACCATACACTCTACACTCTCTACCCTACACTCTATACCCTACACTCTATAACATACACTCTATACCCTACACTCTATACCCTACACTCTATACCATACACTCTACACTCTATACCCTACACTCTATACCATACACTCTACACCATACACTCTATAGCATACACTCTATACCCTACACTCTACACTCTATACCCTACACTCTATACCCTACACTCTACACCCTGCACTCTATACCCTACACACTATACCCTACCCTCTACACTCTATACCCTACACTCTATACCCTACACTCTATACCCTACACTCTATACCCTACAATCTACACTCTATACCCTACACTCTATAGCCTACACTCTACAATCTATACCCTACACTCTATACCCTACACTCTATACCCTACACTCTATACCCTACACTCTATACCCTACACTCTACACTCTATACCTTACACTTTACACTCTATTCCCTACACTCTATACCCTACACTCTATACCCTACACTCTATACCCTACACTCTATACCCTACACTCTACACCCTACACTCTATACCCTACACTCTATACCATACACTCTATACCCTACACTCTACACTCTATACCCTACACTCTACACCCTACACTCTATACCCTACACTCTAATCCCTACACTCTACACTCTATACCCTACACTCTATACCCTACACTCTACACTCTATACCTTACACTCTACACTCTATACCCTACACTCTATACCCTACACTCTATACCCTACACTCTATACCATACACTCTACACTCTATACCCTACACTCTATACCCTACACTCTACACTCTATACCCTACACTCTACACCCTACACTCTATACCCTACACTCTAATCCCTACACTCTACACTCTATACCCTACACTCTATACCCTACACTCTATACCCTACACTCTACACTCTCTACCCTACACTCTATACCCTGCACTCTATACCCTACACTCTATACCCTACACTCTACACTCTATACCCTACACTCTATACCCTACACTCTATACCCTACACTCTATACCATACACTCTACACTCTATACCCTACACTCTATACCATACACTCTACACCATACACTCTATAGCATACACTCTATACCCTACACTCTACACTCTATACCCTACACTCTATACCCTACACTCTACACCCTGCACTCTATACCCTACACACTATACCCTACACTCTACACTCTATACCCTACACTCTATACCCTACACTCTATACCCTACACTCTATACCCTACAATCTACACTCTATACCCTACACTCTATAGCCTACACTCTACAATCTATACCCTACACTCTATACCCTACACACTATACCCTACAGTCTATACCCTACACTCTATACCCTACACTCTACACTCTATACCTTACACTTTACACTCTATTCCCTACACTCTATACCCTACACTCTATACCCTACACTCTATACCCTACACTCTATACCCTACACTCTACACCCTACACTCTATAACCTACACTCTATACCCTACACTCTATACCCTACACTCTACACTCTATACCTTACACTCTATACCCTACACTCTATACCCTACACTCTATACCATACACTCTACACTCTATACCCTACACTCTATACCATACACTCTACACCATACACTCTATAGCATACACTCTATACCCTACACTCTACACTCTATACCCTACACTCTATACCCTACACTCTATACCCTACACTCTATACCCTACAATCTACACTCTATACCCTACACTCTATAGCCTACACTCTACAATCTATACCCTACACTCTATACCCTACACACTATACCCTACAGTCTATACCCTACACTCTATACCCTACACTCTACACTCTATACCTTACACTTTACACTCTATTCCCTACACTCTATACCCTACACTCTATACCCTACACTCTATACCCTACACTCTACACCCTACACTCTATAACCTACACTCTATACCATACACTCTATACCCTACACTCTACACTCTATACCCTACACTCTACACCCTACACTCTATACCCTACACTCTAATCCCTACACTCTACACTCTATACCCTACACTCTATACCCTACACTCTACACTCTATACCTTACACTCTGCACTCTATTCCCTACACTCTATACCCTACACTCTATACCCTACACTCTATACCCTACACTCTACACCCTACACTCTATACCCTACACTCTATACCATACACTCTATACCCTACACTCTACACTCTATACCCTACACTCTACACCCTACACTCTATACCCTACACTCTACACCCTACACTCTATACCCTACACTCTATACCATACACTCTATACCCTACACTCTACACTCTATACCCTACACTCTACATCCTACACTCTATACCCTACACTCTAATCCCGACACTCTACACTCTATACCCTACACTCTATACCCTACACTCTATACCATACACTCTACACTCTCTACCCTACACTCTATACCCTACACTCTATAACATACACTCTATACCCTACACTCTATACCCTACACTCTATACCATACACTCTACACTCTATACCCTACACTCTATACCATACACTCTACACCATACACTCTATAGCATACACTCTATACCCTACACTCTACACTCTATACCCTACACTCTATACCCTACACTCTACACCCTGCACTCTATACCCTACAGACTATACCCTACACTCTACACTCTATACCCTACACTCTATACCCTACACTCTATACCCTACACTCTATACCCTACAATCTACACTCTATACCCTACACTCTATAGCCTACACTCTACAATCTATACCCTACACTCTATACCCTACACTCTATACCCTACACTCTACACTCTATACCTTACACTTTACACTCTATTCCCTACACTCTATACCCTACACTCTATACCCTACACTCTATACCCTACACTCTATACCCTACACTCTATACCCTACACTCTACACCCTACACTCTATACCCTACACTCTATACCATACACTCTATACCCTACACTCTACACTCTATACTCTACACTCTACACCCTACACTCTATACCCTACACTCTAATCCCTACACTCTACACTCTATACCCTACACTCTATACCCTACACTCTACACTCTATACCTTACACTCTACACTCTATACCCTACACTCTATACCCTACACTCTATACCCTACACTCTACACCCTACACTCTATACCCTACACTCTATACCATACACTCTATACCCTACACTCTACACTCTATACCCTACACTCTACACCCTACACTCTATACCCTACACTCTAATCCCTACACTCTACACTCTATACCCTACACTCTATACCTTACACTCTATACCCTACACTCTACACTCTATACTCTACACTCTACACTCTATACCCTCCACTCTATACCCTCCACTCTATACCCTACACTCTATACCCTACACTCTATACCCTACACTCTATACCCTACACTCTACACTCTATACCCTACACTCTATACCCTACACTCTACACCCTACACTCTATACCCTACACTCTATGCCCTACACTCTATACCCTACACTCTATAACCTACACTCTATACCCTACACTCTACACTCTATACCCTACACTCTATACCATACACTCTACACTCTCTACCCTACACTCTATACCCTACACTCTATAACATACACTCTATACCCTACACTCTATACCCTACACTCTATACCATACACTCTACACTCTATACCCTACACTCTATACCATACACTCTACACCATACACTCTATAGCATACACTCTATACCCTACACTCTACACTCTATACCCTACACTCTATACCCTACACTCTACACCCTGCACTCTATACCCTACAGACTATACCCTACACTCTACACTCTATACCCTACACTCTATACCCTACACTCTATACCCTACACTCTATACCCTACAATCTACACTCTATACCCTACACTCTATAGCCTACACTCTACAATCTATACCCTACACTCTATACCCTACACTCTATACCCTACACTCTATACCCTACACTCTATACCCTACACTCTACACTCTATACCTTACACTTTACACTCTATTCCCTACACTCTATACCCTACACTCTATACCCTACACTCTATACCCTACACTCTATACCCTACACTCTATACCCTACACTCTACACCCTACACTCTATACCCTACACTCTATACCATACACTCTATACCCTACACTCTACACTCTATACTCTACACTCTACACCCTACACTCTATACCCTACACTCTAATCCCTACACTCTACACTCTATACCCTACACTCTATACCCTACACTCTACACTCTATACCTTACACTCTACACTCTATACCCTACACTCTATACCCTACACTCTATACCCTACACTCTACACCCTACACTCTATACCCTACACTCTATACCATACACTCTATACCCTACACTCTACACTCTATACCCTACACTCTACACCCTACACTCTATACCCTACACTCTAATCCCTACACTCTACACTCTATACCCTACACTCTATACCTTACACTCTATACCCTACACTCTACACTCTATACTCTACACTCTACACTCTATACCCTCCACTCTATACCCTCCACTCTATACCCTACACTCTATACCCTACACTCTATACCCTACACTCTATACCCTACACTCTACACTCTATACCCTACACTCTATACCCTACACTCTACACCCTACACTCTATACCCTACACTCTATGCCCTACACTCTATACCCTACACTCTATAACCTACACTCTATACCCTACACTCTACACTCTATACCCTACACTCTATACCCTACACTCTATACCCTACACTCTACACTCTATACCCTACACTCTATACCCTACACTCTATACCCTACACTCTATACCCTACACTCTATACCCTACACTCTACACTCTATACCCTACACTCTATACCCTACACTCTACACCCTACACTCTATTCCCTACACTCTAATCCCTACACTCTACACTCTATACCCTACACTCTATACCCTACACTCTACACTCTATACCCTACACTCTATATCCTACACTCTACACTCTATACCATACACTCTATACCCTACACTCTATACCCTACACTCTATACCCTACACTCTACACCCTACACTCTATACCTTACACTCTATACCCTACACTCTATACCCTACACTCTATACCCTACACTCTACACCCTACACTCTATACCCTACACTCTATACCATACACTCTATACCCTACACTCTACACTCTATACCCTACACTCTACATCCTACACTCTATACCCTACACTCTAATCCCGACACTCTACACTCTATACCCTACACTCTATACCCTACACTCTATACCATACACTCTACACTCTCTACCCTACACTCTATACCCTACACTCTATAACATACACTCTATACCCTACACTCTATACCCTACACTCTATACCATACACTCTACACTCTATACCCTACACTCTATACCATACACTCTACACCATACACTCTATAGCATACACTCTATACCCTACACTCTACACTCTATACCCTACACTCTATACCCTACACTCTACACCCTGCACTCTATACCCTACACACTATACCCTACCCTCTACACTCTATACCCTACACTCTATACCCTACACTCTATACCCTACACTCTATACCCTACAATCTACACTCTATACCCTACACTCTATAGCCTACACTCTACAATCTATACCCTACACTCTATACCCTACACTCTATACCCTACACTCTATACCCTACACTCTATACCCTACACTCTACACTCTATACCTTACACTTTACACTCTATTCCCTACACTCTATACCCTACACTCTATACCCTACACTCTATACCCTACACTCTATACCCTACACTCTACACCCTACACTCTATACCCTACACTCTATACCATACACTCTATACCCTACACTCTACACTCTATACCCTACACTCTACACCCTACACTCTATACCCTACACTCTAATCCCTACACTCTACACTCTATACCCTACACTCTATACCCTACACTCTACACTCTATACCTTACACTCTACACTCTATACCCTACACTCTATACCCTACACTCTATACCCTACACTCTATACCATACACTCTACACTCTATACCCTACACTCTATACCCTACACTCTACACTCTATACCCTACACTCTACACCCTACACTCTATACCCTACACTCTAATCCCTACACTCTACACTCTATACCCTACACTCTATACCCTACACTCTATACCCTACACTCTACACTCTCTACCCTACACTCTATACCCTGCACTCTATACCCTACACTCTATACCCTACACTCTACACTCTATACCCTACACTCTATACCCTACACTCTATACCCTACACTCTATACCATACACTCTACACTCTATACCCTACACTCTATACCATACACTCTACACCATACACTCTATAGCATACACTCTATACCCTACACTCTACACTCTATACCCTACACTCTATACCCTACACTCTACACCCTGCACTCTATACCCTACACACTATACCCTACACTCTACACTCTATACCCTACACTCTATACCCTACACTCTATACCCTACAATCTACACTCTATACCCTACACTCTATAGCCTACACTCTACAATCTATACCCTACACTCTATACCCTACACACTATACCCTACAGTCTATACCCTACACTCTATACCCTACACTCTACACTCTATACCTTACACTTTACACTCTATTCCCTACACTCTATACCCTACACTCTATACCCTACACTCTATACCCTACACTCTATACCCTACACTCTACACCCTACACTCTATAACCTACACTCTATACCCTACACTCTATACCCTACACTCTACACTCTATACCTTACACTCTATACCCTACACTCTATACCCTACACTCTATACCATACACTCTACACTCTATACCCTACACTCTATACCATACACTCTACACCATACACTCTATAGCATACAATCTATACCCTACACTCTACACTCTATACCCTACACTCTATACCCTACACTCTATACCCTACACTCTATACCCTACAATCTACACTCTATACCCTACACTCTATAGCCTACACTCTACAATCTATACCCTACACTCTATACCCTACACACTATACCCTACAGTCTATACCCTACACTCTATACCCTACACTCTACACTCTATACCTTACACTTTACACTCTATTCCCTACACTCTATACCCTACACTCTATACCCTACACTCTATACCCTACACTCTATACCCTACACTCTACACCCTACACTCTATAACCTACACTCTATACCATACACTCTATACCCTACACTCTACACTCTATACCCTACACTCTACACCCTACACTCTATACCCTACACTCTAATCCCTACACTCTACACTCTATACCCTACACTCTATACCCTACACTCTACACTCTATACCTTACACTCTGCACTCTATTCCCTACACTCTATACCCTACACTCTATACCCTACACTCTATACCCTACACTCTACACCCTACACTCTATACCCTACACTCTATACCATACACTCTATACCCTACACTCTACACTCTATACCCTACACTCTACACCCTACACTCTATACCCTACACTCTAATCCCTACACTCTACACCCTACACTCTATACCCTACACTCTATACCCTACACTCTATACCCTACACTCTACACCCTACACTCTATAACCTACACTCTATACCATACACTCTATACCCTACACTCTACACTCTATACCCTACACTCTACACCCTACACTCTATACCCTACACTCTAATCCCTACACTCTACACTCTATACCCTACACTCTATACCATACACTCTACACCATACACTCTATAGCATACACTCCATACCCTACACTCTACACTCTATACCCTACACTCTATACCCTACACTCTACACCCTGCACTCTATACCCTACACACTATACCCTACACTCTACACTCTATACCCTACACTCTATACCCTACACTCTATACCCTACACTCTATACCCTACAATCTACACTCTATACCCTACACTCTATAGCCTACACTCTACATTCTATACCCTACACTCTATACCCTACACTCTATACCCTACAGTCTATACCCTACACTCTATACCCTACACTCTACACTCTATACCTTACACTTTACACTCTATTCCCTACACTCTATACCCTACACTCTATACCCTACACTCTACACCCTACACTCTATACCCTACACTCTATACCATACACTCTATACCCTACACTCTACACTTTATACCCTACACTCTACACCCTACACTCTATACCCTACACTCTAATCCCTACACTCTACACTCTATACCCTACACTCTATACCCTACACTCTATACCCTACACTCTATACCCTACACTCTACACCCTACACTCTATAACCTACACTCTATACCATACACTCTATACCCTACACTCTACACTCTATACCCTACACTCTACACCCTACACTCTATACCCTACACTCTAATCCCTACACTCTACACTCTATACCCTACACTCTATACCCTACACTCTACACTCTATACCTTACACTCTGCACTCTATTCCCTACACTCTATACCCTACACTCTATACCCTACACTCTATACCCTACACTCTACACCCTACACTCTATACCCTACACTCTATACCATACACTCTATACCCTACACTCTACACTCTATACCCTACACTCTACACCCTACACTCTATACCCTACACTCTAATCCCTACACTCTACACTCTACACCCTACACTCTATACCCTACACTCTATACCCTACACTCTACACTCTCTACCCTACACTCTATACCCTGCACTCTATACCCTACACTCTATACCCTACACTCTACACTCTATACCCTACACTCTACACTCTATACCCTACACTCTATACCCTACACTCTATACCCTACACTCTATACCCTACACTCTATACCCTACACTCTATACCCTACACTCTACACTTTATGCCCTACACTCTACACTCTATACCTTACACTCTACACTCTATTCCCTACACTCTATACCCTACACTCTATACCCTACACTCTACACCCCACACTCTATACCCTACACTCTATACCATACACTCTATACCCTACACTCTATACCCTACACTCTATACCCTACACTCTACACTCTCTACCCTACACTCTCTACCCTACACTCTATACCCTACACTCTATACCCTACACTCTACACTCTATACCCTACACTCTACACTCTATACCCTACACTCTATACCCTACACTCTATACCCTACACTCTACACTCTATGCCCTACACTATACACTCTATACCCTACACTCTATACACTACACTCTATACCCTACACTCTACACTCTATACCCTACACTCTATACCCTACACTCTATGCCCTACACTCTATACCCTACACTCTATACCCTACACTCTATACCCTACACTCTACACTCTATACCCTACACTCTATACCCTACACTCTATACCCTACACTCTATACCCTACACTCTATACCCTACACTCTATACCCTACACTCTGCACTCTATACCCTACACTCTATACCCTACACTCTATACCCTACACTCTACACTCTATACCCTACGCTTTATACCCTACACTCTATGCCCTACACTCTATACCCTACACTCTATACCCTACACTCTATACCCTACACTCTACACTCTACACCCTACACTCTATACCCTACACTCTATACCCTACACTCTACACTCTATACCCTACACTTTATACCCTACACTCTATGCCCTACACTCTATACCCTACACTCTATACCCTACACTCTATACCCTACACTCTACACTCTATACCCTACACTCTATACCCTACACTCTATACCCTACACTCTACACTCTATTCCCTACACTCTATACCCTACACTCTATACCCTACACTCTATACCCTACACTCTACACCCTACACTCTATACCCTACACTCTATACCATACACTCTATACCCTACACTCTACACTCTATGCCCTACACTCTACACCCTACACTCTATACCCTACACTCTAATCCCTACACTCTACACTCTATACCCTACACTCTATACCCTACACTCTATACCATACACTCTACACTCTCTACCCTACACTCTCTACCCTACACTCTATACCCTACACTCTATACCCTACACTCTACACTCTATACCCTACACTCTACACTCTATACCCTACACTCTATACCCCACACTCTATACCCTACACTCTATACCCTACACTCTATGCCCTACACTCTATACCCTACACTCTATACCCTACACTCTATACCCTACACTCTACACTCTATACCCTACACTCTATACCCTACACTCTATACCCTACACTCTACACTCTATACCCTACACTCTATACCCTACACTCTATACCCTACACTCTATACCCTACACTCTGCACTCTATACCCTACACTCTATACCCTACACTCTACACTCTATACCCTACACTCTATACCCTACACTCTATGCCCTACACTCTATACCCTACACTCTATACCCTACACTCTATACCCTACACTCTATACCCTACACTCTACACTCTATACCCTACACTCTATATCCTACACTCTATACCCTACACTCTACACTCTATACCCTACACTCTATACCCTACACTCTATGCCCTACACTCTATACCCTACACTCTATACCCTACACTCTATACCCTACACTCTACACTCTATACCCTACACTCTATACCCTACACTCTATACCCTACACTCTAATCCCTACACTCTACACCATACACTCTATAGCATACACTCTACACCCTACACTCTACACCCTACACTCTATACCCTACACTCTAATCCCTACACTCTACACTCTATACCCTACACTCTATACCCTACACTCTATACCCTACACTCTACACTCTCTACCCTACACTCTATACCCTGCACACTATACCCTACACTCTATACCCTATACTCTACACTCTGTACCCTACACTCTACACTCTATACCCTACACTCTATACCCTACACTCTATACAATACACTCTATACCCTACACTCTATACCCTACACTCTACACTCTATGCCCTACACTCTACACTCTATACCCTACACTCTACACTCTATACCCTACACTCTACACTCTATACCCTACACTCTATACCCTACACTCTATACCCTACACTCTACACTCTATGCCCTACACTCTACACTCTATACCTTACACTCTACACTCTATTCCCTACACTCTATACCCTACACTCTATACCCTACACTCTACACCCCACACTCTATACCCTACACTCTATACCATACACTCTATACCCTACACTCTACACTCTATACCCTACACTCTACACCCTACACTCTATACACTACACTATAATCCCTACACTCTACACTCTATACCCTACACTCTATACCCTACACTCTATACCCTACACTCTACACTCTCTACCCTACACTCTCTACCCTACACTCTATACCCTACACTCTATACCCTACACTCTACACTCTATACCCTACACTCTACACTCTATACCCTACACTCTATACCCTACACTCTATACCCTACACTCTACACTCTATGCCCTACACTCTACACTCTATACCCTACACTCTATACCCTACACTCTACACTCTATACCCTACACTCTATACCCTACACTCTATGCCCTACACTCTATACCCTACACTCTACACTCTATACCTTACACTCTACACTCTATTCCCTACACTCTATACCCTACACTCTATACCCTACACTCTATACCCTACACTCTATACCCTACACTCTACACCCTACACTCTATACCCTACACTCTATACCATACACTCTATACCCTACACTCTACACTCTATACCCTACACTCTACACCCTACACTCTATACCCTACACTCTAATCCCTACACTCTACACTCTATACCCTACACTCTATACCCTACACTCTATACCCTACACTCTGCACTCTCTACCCTACACTCTATACCCTGCACACTATACCCTACAATCTATACCCTACACTCTACACTCTATACCCTACACTCTACACTCTATACCCTACACTCTATACCCTACACTCTATACCCTACACTCTATACCCTACACTCTATACACTACACTCTACACTCTATGCCCTACACTCTACAGTCTATACCCTACACTCTACACTCTATACCCTACACTCTATACCCTACACTCTATACCCTACACTCTACACTCTATGCCCTACACTCTACACTCTATACCTTACACTCTACACTCTATTCCCTACACTCTATACCCTACACTCTATACCCTACACTCTACACCCCACACTCTATACCCTACACTCTATACCATACACTCTATACCCTACACTCTACACTTTATACCCTACACTCTACACCCTACACTCTATACACTACACTATAATTCCTACACTCTACACTCTATACCCTACACTCTATGCCCTACACTCTATACCCTACACTCTACACTCTCTACCCTACACTCTCTACCCTACACTATATACCCTACACTCTATACCCTACACTCTACACTCTATACCCTACACTCTACACTCTATACCCTACACTCTATACCCTACACTCTATACCCTACACTCTACACTCTATGCCCTACACTCTACACTCTATACCCTACACTTTATACCCTACACTCTATACCCTACACTCTACACTCTATACCCTACACTCTATACCCTACACTCTATGCCCTACACTCTATACCCTACACTCTATACCCTACACTCTATACCCTACACTCTATACCCTACACTCTATACCCTACACTCTATACCCTACACTCTACACTCTATACCCTACACTCTATACCCTACACTCTATACCCTACACTATATACCCTACACTCTACACTCTATACCCTACACTCTATACCCTACACTCTATACCCTACACTCTATACCCTACACTCTATACCCTACACTCTGCACTCTATACCCTACACTCTATACCCTACACTCTATACCCTACACTCTACACTCTATACCCTACACTTTATACCCTACACTCTATGCCCTACACTCTATACCCTACACTCTATACCCTACACTCTATACCCTACACTCTATACCCTACACTCTACACTCTATACCCTACACTCTATACCCTACACTCTATACCCTACACTCTACACTCTATACCCTACACTCTATACCCTACACTCTATGCCCTACACTCTATACCCTACACTCTATACCCTACACTCTACACTCTATACCCTACACTCTATATCCTACACTCTATACCCTACACTCTACACTCTATTCCCTACACTCTATACCCTACACTCTATACCCTACACTCTATACCCTACACTCTATACCCTACACTCTACACCCTACACTCTATACCCTACACTCTATACCATACACTCTAAACCCTACACTCTACACTCTATGCCCTACACTCTACACCCTACACTCTATACCCTACACTCTAATCCCTACACTCTACACTCTATACCCTACACTCTATACCCTACACTCTATACAATACACTCTACACTCTCTACCCTACACTCTCTACCCTACACTCTATACCCTACACTCTATACCCTACACTCTACACTCTATACCCTACACTCTACACTCTATACCCTACACTCTATACCCTACACTCTATACCCTACACTCTACACTCTATACCCTACACTCTATACCCTACACTCTATGCCCTACACTCTATACCCTACACTCTATACCCTACACTCTATACCCTACACTCTACACTCTATACCCTACACTCTGTACCCTACACTCTATACCCTACATTCTACACTCTATACCCTACACTCTATACCCTACACTCTATACCCTACACTCTATACCCTACACTCTACACTCTATACCCTACACTCTATACCCTACACTCTATACCCTACACTCTACACTCTATACCCTACACTCTATACCCTACACTCTATGCCCTACACTCTATACCCTACACTCTATACCCTACACTCTATACCCTACACTCTATACCCTACACTCTATACCCTACACTCTACACTCTATACCCTACACTCTATACCCTACACTCTATACCCTACACTCTGCACTCTATACCCTACACTCTATACCCTACACTCTATACCCTACACTCTACACTCTATACCCTACACTTTATACCCTACACTCTATGCCCTACACTCTATACCCTACACTCTATACCCTACACTCTATACCCTACACTCTACACTCTATACCCTACACTCTATACCCTACACTCTACACTCTATACCCTACACTCTATACCCTACACTCTATGCCCTACACAATATACCCTACACTCTATACCCTACACTCTATACCCTACACTCTACACTCTATACCCTACACTCTATACCCTACACTCTATGCCCTACACAATATACCCTACACTCTATACCCTACACTCTATACCCTACACTCTACACTCTATACCCTACACTCTATACCCTACACTCTATGCCCTACACTTTATACCCTACACTCTATACCCTACACTCTATACCCTACACTCTACACTCTATACCCTACACTCTATACCCTACACTCTATACCCTACATTCTACACTCTATACCCTACACTCTATACCCTACACTCTATACCCTACACTCTATACCCTACACTCTACACTCTATACCCTACACTCTATACCCTACACTCTACACTCTATACCCTACACTCTATACCCTACACTCTATGCCCTACACTCTATACCCTACACTCTATACCCTACACTCTATACCCTACACTCTATACCCTACACTCTATACCCTACACTCTACACTCTATACCCTACACTCTATACCCTACACTCTATACCCTACACTCTGCACTCTATACCCTACACTCTATACCCTACACTCTATACCCTACACTCTACACTCTATACCCTACACTTTATACCCTACACTCTATGCCCTACACTCTATACCCTACACTCTATACCCTACACTCTATACCCTACACTCTATACCCTACACTCTACACTCTATACCCTACACTCTATACCCTACACTCTATACCCTACACTCTGCACTCTATACCCTACACTCTATACCCTACACTCTATACCCTACACTCTACACTCTATACCCTACACTTTATACCCTACACTCTATGCCCTACACTCTATACCCTACACTCTATACCCTACACTCTATACCCTACACTCTACACTCTATACCCTACACTCTATACCCTACACTCTATACCCTACACTCTACACTCTATACCCTACACTCTATACCCTACACTCTATGCCCTACACAATATACCCTACACTCTATACCCTACACTCTATACCCTACACTCTACACTCTATACCCTACACTCTATACCCTACACTCTATACCCTACACTCTGCACTCTATACCCTACACTCTATACCCTACACTCTATACCCTACACTCTACACTCTATACCCTACACTTTATACCCTACACTCTATGCCCTACACTCTATACCCTACACTCTATACCCTACACTCTATACCCTACACTCTATACCCTACACTCTACACTCTATACCCTACACTCTATACCCTACACTCTATACCCTACACTCTGCACTCTATACCCTACACTCTATACCCTACACTCTATACCCTACACTCTACACTCTATACCCTACACTTTATACCCTACACTCTATGCCCTACACTCTATACCCTACACTCTATACCCTACACTCTATACCCTACACTCTACACTCTATACCCTACACTCTATACCCTACACTCTATACCCTACACTCTACACTCTATACCCTACACTCTATACCCTACACTCTATGCCCTACACAATATACCCTACACTCTATACCCTACACTCTATACCCTACACTCTACACTCTATACCCTACACTCTATACCCTACACTCTATGCCCTACACAATATACCCTACACTCTATACCCTACACTCTATACCCTACACTCTACACTCTATACCCTACACTCTATACCCTACACTCTATGCCCTACACTTTATACCCTACACTCTATACCCTACACTCTATACCCTACACTCTACACTCTATACCCTACACTCTATACCCTACACTCTATACCCTACATTCTACACTCTATACCCTACACTCTATACCCTACACTCTATACCCTACACTCTATACCCTACACTCTACACTCTATACCCTACACTCTATACCCTACACTCTACACTCTATACCCTACACTCTATACCCTACACTCTATGCCCTACACTCTATACCCTACACTCTATACCCTACACTCTATACCCTACACTCTATACCCTACACTCTATACCCTACACTCTACACTCTATACCCTACACTCTATACCCTACACTCTATACCCTACACTCTGCACTCTATACCCTACACTCTATACCCTACACTCTATACCCTACACTCTACACTCTATACCCTACACTTTATACCCTACACTCTATGCCCTACACTCTATACCCTACACTCTATACCCTACACTCTATACCCTACACTCTACACTCTATACCCTACACTCTATACCCTACACTATATACCCTACACTCTACACTCTATACCCTACACTCTATACCCTACACTCTATGCCCTACACAATATACCCTACACTCTATACCCTACACTCTATACCCTACACTCTACACTCTATACCCTACACTCTATACCCTACACTCTATACCCTACACTGTACACTCTATTCCCTACACTCTATACCCTACACTCTATACCCTACACTCTATACCCTACACTCTATACCCTACACTCTACACCCTACACTCTATACCATACACTCTATACCATACACTCTATACCCTACACTCTACACTCTATGCCCTACACTCTACACCCTACACTCTATACCCTACACTCTAATCCCTACACTCTACACTCTATACCCTACACTCTATACCCTACACTCTATACCCTACACTCTACACTCTCTACCCTACACTCTCTACCCTACACTCTATACCCTACACTCTATACCCTACACTCTACACTCTATACCCTACACTCTATACCCTACACTCTATACCCTACACTCTAAACTCTATTCCCTACACTCTATACCCTACACTCTATGCCCTACACTCTATACCCTACACTCTATACCCTACACTCTATACCCTACACTCTACACTCTATACCCTACACTCTATACCCTACACTCTATACCCTACACTCTACACTCTATACCCTACACTCTATACCCTACACTCTATACCCTACACTCTACTCTCTATACCCTACACTCTATACCCTACACTCTACATTCTATACCCTACACTCTATACCCTACACTTTATACCCTACACTCTATGCCCTACACTATATACCCTACACTCTATACCCTACACTCTATACCCTACACTCTACACTCTATACCCTACACTCTATACCCTACACTATATACCCTACACTCTACACTCTATACCCTACACTCTATACCCTACACTCTATGCCCTACACAATATGCCCTACACTCTATACCCTACACTCTATACCCTACACTCTACACTCTATACCCTACACTCTATACCCTACACTCTATACCCTACACTGTACACTCTATTCCCTACACTCTATACCCTACACTCTATACCCTACACTCTATACCCTACACTCTATACCCTACACTCTACACCCTACACTCTATACCATACACTCTATACCATACACTCTATACCCTACACTCTACACTCTATGCCCTACACTCTACACCCTACACTCTATACACTACACTCTAATCCCTACACTCTACACTCTATACCCTACACTCTATACCCTACACTCTATACCCTACACTCTACACTCTCTACCCTACACTCTCTACCCTACACTCTATACCCTACACTCTATACCCTACACTCTACACTCTATACCCTACACTCTATACCCTACACTCTATACCCTACACTCTAAACTCTATTCCCTACACTCTATACCCTACACTCTATGCCCTACACTCTATACCCTACACTCTATACCCTACACTCTATACCCTACACTCTACACTCTATACCCTACACTCTATACCCTACACTCTATACCCTACACTCTACACTCTATACCCTACACTCTATACCCTACACTCTACATTCTATACCCTACACTCTATACCCTACACTCTATGCCCCACACTCTATACCCTACACTCTATACCCTACACTCTATACCCTACACTCTACACGCTATACCCTACACTCTATACCCTACACTCTATACCCTACACTCTACACTCTATACCCTACACTCTATACCCTACACTCTATGCCCTACACTCTATACCCTACACTCTATACCCTACACTCTATACCCTACACTCTACACTCTATACCCTACACTCTATACCCTACACTCTATACCCTACACTCTAATCCCTACACTCTACACTCTATACCCTACACTCTATACCCTACACTCTACACTCTATACCTTACACTCTACACTCTATTCCCTACACTCTATACCCTACACTCTATACCCTACACTCTATACCCTACACTCTATACCCAACACTCTACACCCTACACTCTATACCCTACACTCTATACCATACACTCTACACCCTACACTCTACACTCTATACCCTACACTCTACACTCTATACCCTACACTCTATACCCTACACTCTATACCCTACACTCTACACTCTATACCCTGCACTCTACACTCTATACCCTACACTCTATACCCTACACTCTATACCCTACACTCTATACCCTACACTCTATACCCTACACTCTACACTCTATACCCTACACTCTATACCCTACACTCTACACCCTACACTCTATACACTACACTCTATGAACTACACTCTATACCCTACACTCTATACCCTACACTTTACACTCTATACCCTACACTCTATACCCTACACTCTATACCCTACACTCTACACTCTATACCCTACACTCTATACCCTACACTCTATACCCTACACTCTATACCCTACACTCTATACCCTAAACTCTATACCCTACACTCTACACTCTATACCCTACACTCTATACCCTACACTCTACACTCTATACCCTACACTCTATACCCTACACTCTAATCCCTACACTCTACACTCTATACCCTACACTCTATACCCTACACTCTATACCCTACACTCTACACTCTATACCCTACACTCTATATCCTACACCCTACACTCTATACACTACACTCTATACCCTACACTCTATACCCTACACGCTATACCCTACACTCTACACCCTACACTCTATACCCTACACTCTATACCATACACTCTATACCCTACACTCTACACTCTATACCCTACACTCTACATCCTACACTCTATACCCTACACTCTAATCCCAACACTCTACACTCTATACCCTACACTCTATACCCTACACTCTATACCCTACACTCTACACTCTCTACCCTACACTCTATACCCTACGCTCTATAACATACACTCTATACCCTACACTCTATACCCTACACTCTATACCATACACTCTACACTCTATACCCTACACTCTATACCATACACTCTACACCATACACTCTATAGCATACACTCTATACCCTACACTCTACACTCTACACCCTACACTCTATACCCTACACTCTACACCCTGCACTCTATACCCTACACACTATACCCTACACTCTACACTCTATACCCTACACTCTATACCCTACACTCTATGCCCTACACTCTATACCCTACACTCTACACTCTATACCCTACACTCTATAGCCTACACTCTACAATCTATACCCTACACTCTATAACCTACACTCTATACCCTACAGTCTATACCCTACACTCTATACCCTACACTCTACACTCTATACCTTACAATCTACACTCTATTCCCTACACTCTATACCCTACACTCTATACCCTACACTCTATACCCTACACTCTACACCCTACACTCTATACCCTACACTCTATACCATACACTCTATACCCTACACTCTACACTCTATACCATACACTCTATACCCTACACTCTATACCCTACACTCTATACCCTACACTCTATACCCTAAACTCTATACCCTACACTCTACACTCTATACCCTACACTCTATACCCTACACTCTACACTCTATACCCTACACTCTATACCCTACACTCTAATCCCTACACTCTACACTCTATACCCTACACTCTATACCCTACACTCTATACCCTACACTCTACACTCTATACCCTACACTCTATATCCTACACTCTACACTCTATACCATACACTCTATACCCTACACTCTATACCCTACACTCTATACCCTACACTCTACACCCTACACTCTATACACTACACTCTATACCCTACACTCTATACCCTACACGCTATACCCTACACTCTACACCCTACACTCTATACCCTACACTCTATACCATACACTCTATACCCTACACTCTACACTCTATACCCTACACTCTACATCCTACACTCTATACCCTACACTCTAATCCCAACACTCTACACTCTATACCCTACACTCTATACCCTACACTCTATACCCTACACTCTACACTCTCTACCCTACACTCTATACCCTACACTCTATAACATACACTCTATACCCTACACTCTATACCCTACACTCTATACCATACACTCTACACTCTATACCCTACACTCTATACCATACACTCTACACCATACACTCTATAGCATACACTCTATACCCTACACTCTACACTCTATACCCTACACTCTATACCCTACACCCTACATCCTGCACTCTATACCCTACACACTATACCCTACACTCTACACTCTATACCCTACACTCTATACCCTACACTCTATGCCCTACACTCTATACCCTACACTCTACACTCTATACCCTACACTCTATAGCCTACACTCTACAATCTATACCCTACACTCTATACCCTACACTCTATACCCTACAGTCTATACCCTACACTCTATACCCTACACTCTATACCCTACACTCTACACTCTATACCCTACACTCTATACCCTACACTCTATACCCTACACTCTACACTCTATACCCTACACTCTATACCCTACACTCTACACCCTACACTCTATACCCTACACTCTATACCATACACTCTATACCCTACACTCTACACTCTATACCCTACACTCTACACCCTACACTCTATACCCTACACTCTAATCCCTACACTCTACTCTCTATACTCTACACTCTATACCCTACACTCTACACTCTATACCCTACACTCTATACCCTACACTCTATACCCTACACTCTATACCCTACACTCTATACCCTACACTCTATACCCTAAACTCTATACCCTACACTCTACACTCTATACCCTACACTCTATACCCTACAGTCTACACTCTATACCCTACACTCTATACCCTACACTCTAATCCCTACACTCTACACTCTATACCCTACACTCTATACCCTACACTCTATACCCTACACTCTACACTCTATACCCTACACTCTATATCCTACACTCTACACTCTATACCATACACTCTATACCCTACACTCTATACCCTACACTCTATACCCTACACTCTACACCCTACACTCTATACACTACACTCTATACCCTACACTCTATACCCTACACGCTATACCCTACACTCTACACCCTACACTCTATACCCTACACTCTATACCATACACTCTATACCCTACACTCTACACTCTATACCCTACACTCTACATCCTACACTCTATACCCTACACTCTAATCCCAACACTCTACACTCTATACCCTACACTCTATACCCTACACTCTATACCCTACACTCTACACTCTCTACCCTACACTCTATACCCTACACTCTATAACATACACTCTATACCCTACACTCTATACCCTACACTCTATACCATACACTCTACACTCTATACCCTACACTCTATACCATACACTCTACACCATACACTCTATAGCATACACTCTATACCCTACACTCTACACTCTATACCCTACACTCTATACCCTACACTCTACACCCTGCACTCTATACCCTACACACTATACCCTACACTCTACACTCTATACCCTACACTCTATACCCTACACTCTATGCCCTACACTCTATACCCTACACTCTACACTCTACACCCTACACTCTATAGCATACACTCTACAATCTATACCCTACACTCTATACCCTACACTCTATACCCTACAGTCTATACCCTACACTCTATACCCTACACTCTACACTCTATACCTTACACTCTACACTCTATTCCCTACACTCTATACCGTACACTCTATACCCTACACTCTATACCCTACACTCTACACCCTACACTCTATACCCTACACTCTATACCATACACTCTATACCCTACACTCTACACTCTATACCCTACACTCTACACCCTACACTCTATACCCTACACTCTAATCCCTACACTCTACTCTCTATACTCTACACTCTATACCCTACACTCTACACTCTATACCTTACACTCTACACTCTATTCCCTACACTCTATACCCTACACTCTATACCCTACACTCTATACCCTACACTCTACACCCTACACTCTATACCCTACACTCTATACCATACACTCTATACCCTACACTCTACACTCTAAACCCTACACTGTACACCCTACACTCTATACCCTACACTCTATACCCTACACTCTACACTCTCTACCCTACACTCTATACCCTGCACTCTATACCCTACACTCTATACCCTACACTCTACACTCTATACCCTACACTCTACACTCTATACCCTACACTCTATACCCTACACTCTATACCCTACACTCTATACCCTACACGCTACACTCTATACCCTACACTCTACACTCTATACCCTACACTCTACACTCTATACCCTACACTCTATACCCTACACTCTATACCCTACACTCTATACCCTACACTCTACACTCTATGCCCTACACTCTACACTCTATACCTTACACTTTACACTCTATTCCCTACACTCTATACCCTACACTCTATACCCTACACTCTATACCCTACACTCTACACCCCACACTCTATACCCTACACTCTATACCATACACTCTATACCCTACACTCTACACTCTATACCCTACACTCTACACCCTACACTCTATACACTACACTCTAATCCCTACACTCTACACTCTATACCCTACACTTTATACCCTACACTCTATACCCTACACTCTACACTCTCTACCCTACACTCTCTACCCTACACTCTATACCCTACACTCTATACCCTACACTCTACACTCTATACCCTACACTCTACACTCTATACCCTACACTCTATACCCTACACTCTATACCATACACTCTATACCCTACACTCTACACTCTATGCCCTACACTCTACACTCTATACCCTACACTCTACACTCTATACCCTACACTCTACACTCTATACCCTACACTCTATACCCTACACTCTATACCCTACACTCTATACCCTACACTCTACACTCTATGCCCTACACTCTACACTCTATACCTTACACTCTACACTCTATTCCCTACACTCTATACCCTACACTCTATACCCTACACTCTATACCCTACACTCTACACCCCACACTCTATACCCTACACTCTATACCATACACTCTATACCCTACACTCTACACTCTATACCCTACACTCTACACCCTACACTCTATACACTACACTCTAATCCCTACACTCTACACTCTATACCCTACACTCTATACCCTACACTCTATACCCTACACTCTACACTCTCTACCCTACACTCTCTACCCTACACTCTATACCCTACACTCTATACCCTACACTCTACACTCTATACCCTACACTCTATACCCTACACTCTATACCCTACACTCTATACCCTACACTCTATACCCTACACTCTACACTCTATGCCCTACACTCTACACTCTATACCCTACGCTCTACACTCTATACCCTACACTCTACACTCTATACCCTACACTCTATACCCTACACTCTATACCCTACACTCTAGACCCTACACTCTACACTCTATGCCCTACACTCTACACTCTATACCTTACACTCTACACTCTATTCCCTACACTCTATACCCTACACTCTATACCCTACACTCTATACCCTACACTCTACACCCCACACTCTATACCCTACACTCTATACCATACACTCTATACCCTACACTCTACACTCTATACACTACACTCTACACCCTACACTCTACACCATACACTCTATAGCATACACTCTATACCCTACACTCTACACTCTATACCCTACACTCTATACCCTACACTCTATACCCTACACTCTACACTCTCTACCCTACACTCTATACCCTACACTCTATAACGTACACTCTATACCCTACACTCTATACCCTACACTCTATACCATACAATCTACACTCTATACCCTACACTCTATAGCCTACACTCTATACCATACACTCTACACTCTATACCCTACACTCTACACTCTATACCCTACACTCTACACTCTATACCCTATATTCTATACCCTACACTCTATACCCTACACTCTATACCCTACACTCTACACTCTATGCCCTACACTCTACACTCTATACCCTACACTCTATACCCTACACTCTACACTCTATACCCTACACTCTATACCCTACACTCTATACCCTACACTCTATACCCTACACTCTACACTCTATGCCCTACACTCTACACTCTATACCTTACACTCTACACTCTATACTCTACACTCTATACCCTACACTCTACACCCTACACTCTATACCCTACACTCTATACCATACACTCTATACCCTACACTCTACACTCTATACCCTACACTCTACACTCTATACCCTACACTCTATACCCTACACTCTATACCTTACACTCTATACCCTACACTCTACACTCTATACTCTACACTCTACACTCTATACCCTCCACTCTATACCCTACACTCTATACCCTACACTCTATACCCTACACTCTATACCCTACACTCTACACTCTATACCCTACACTCTATACCCTACACTCTACACCCTACACTCTATACCCTACACTCTATGCCCTACACTCTATACCCTACACTCTATAACCTACACTCTATACCCTACACTCTACACTCTATACCCTACACTCTATACCCTACACTCTATACCCTACACTCTACACTCTATACCCTACACTCTATACCCTACACTCTATACCCTACACTCTATACCCTACACTCTATACCCTACACTCTACACTCTATACCCTACACTCTATACCCTACACTCTACACTCTATACCCTACACTCTATACCCTACACTCTAATCGATACACTCTACACTCTATACCCTACACTCTATACCCTACACTCTACACTCTATACCCTACACTCTATATCCTACACTATACACTCTATACCATACACTCTATACCCTACACTCTATACCCTACACTCTATACCCTACACTCTACACCCTACACTCTATACCTTACACTCTATACCCTACACTCTATACCCTACACTCTATTCCCTACACTCTACACCCTACACTCTATACCCTACACTCTATACCATACACTCTATACCCTACACTCTACACTCTATACCCTACACTCTACATCCTACACTCTATACCCTACACTCTAATCCCGACACTCTACACTCTATACCCTACACTCTATACCCTACACTCTATACCATACACTCTACACTCTCTACCCTACACTCTATACCCTACACTCTATAACATACACTCTATACCCTACACTCTATACCCTACACTCTATACCATACACTCTACACTCTATACCCTACACTCTATACCATACACTCTACACCATACACTCTATAGCATACACTCTATACCCTACACTCTACACTCTATACCCTACACTCTATACCCTACACTCTACACCCTGCACTCTATACCCTACACACTATACCCTACACTCTACACTCTATACCCTACACTCTATACCCTACACTCTATACCCTACACTCTATACCCTACAATCTACACTCTATACCCTACACTCTATAGCCTACACTCTACAATCTATACCCTACACTCTATACCCTACACTCTATACCCTACAGTCTATACCCTACACTCTATACCCTACACTCTACACTCTATACCTTACACTTTACACTCTATTCCCTACATTCTATACCCTACACTCTATACCCTACACTCTATACCCTACACTCTATACCCTACACTCTACACCCTACACTCTATAACCTACACTCTATACCATACACTCTATACCCTACACTCTACACTCTATACCCTACACTCTACACCCTACACTCTATACCCTACACTCTAATCCCGACACTCTACACTCTATACCCTACACTCTATACCCTACACTCTATACCATACACTCTAAACTCTCTACCCTACACTCTATACCCTACACTCTATACCCTACACTCTATACCATACACTCTACACTCTATACCCTACACTCTATACCATACACTCTACACCATACACTCTATACCATACACTCTATACCCTACACTCTACACTCTATACCCTACACTCTATACCCTACACTCTACACCCTGCACTCTATACCCTACACACTATACCCTACACTCTACACTCTATACCCTACACTCTATACCCTACACTCTATACCCTACACTCTATACCCTACAATCTACACTCTATACCCTACACTCTATAGCCTACACTCTACAATCTATACCCTACACTCTATACCCTACACTCTATACCCTACACTCTATACCCTACACTCTATACCCTACACTCTACACTCTATACCTTACACTTTACACTCTATTCCCTACACTCTATACCCTACACTCTATACCCTACACTCTATACCCTACACTCTATACCCTACACTCTACACCCTACACTCTATACCCTACACTCTATACCATACACTCTATACCCTACACTCTACACTCTATACCCTACACTCTACACCCTACACTCTATACCCTACACTCTAATCCCTACACTCTACACTCTATACCCTACACTCTATACCCTACACTCTACACTCTATACCTTACACTCTACACTCTATACCCTACACTCTATACCCTACACTCTATACCATACACTCTATACCCTACACTCTACACCCTACACTCTATACCCTACACTTTATACCATACACTCTATACCCTACACTCTACACTCTATACCCTACACTCTACACCCTACACTCTATACCCTACACTCTAATCCCTACACTCTACACTCTATACCCTACACTCTATACCCTACACTCTATACCCTACACTCTACACTCTCTACCCTACACTCTATACCCTGCACTCTATACCCTACACTCTATACCCTACACTCTACACTCTATACCCTACACTCTATACCCTACACTCTATACCCTACACTCTATACCATACACTCTACACTCTATACCCTACACTCTATACCATACACTCTACACCATACACTCTATAGCATACACTCTATACCCTACACTCTACACTCTATACCCTACACTCTATACCCTACACTCTACACCCTGCACACTATACCCTACACACTATACCCTACACTCTACACTCTATACCCTACACTCTATACCCTACACTCTATACCCTACACTCTATACCCTACAATCTACACTCTATACCCTACACTCTATAGCCTACACTCTACAATCTATACCCTACACTCTATACCCTACACTCTATACCCTACAGTCTATACCCTACACTCTATACCCTACACTCTACACTCTATACCTTACACTTTACACTCTATTCCCTACACTCTATACCCTACACTCTATACCCTACACTCTATACCCTACACTCTACACCCTACACTCTATAACCTACACTCTATACCATACACTCTATACCCTACACTCTACACTCTATACCCTACACTCTACACCCTACACTCTATACCCTACACTCTAATCCCTACACTCTACACTCTATACCCTACACTCTATACCCTACACTCTACACTCTATACCTTACACTCTGCACTCTATTCCCTACACTCTATACCCTACACTCTATACCCTACACTCTATACCCTACACTCTACACCCTACACTCTATACCCTACACTCTATACCATACACTCTATACCCTACACTCTACACTCTATACCCTACACTCTGCACCCTACACTCTATACCCTACACTCTAATCCCTACACTCTACACTCTATACCCTACACTCTATACCCTACACTCTATACCCTACACTCTATACCCTACACTCTACACCCTACACTCTATAACCTACACTCTATACCATACACTCTATACCCTACACTCTACACTCTATACCCTACACTCTACACCCTACACTCAATACCCTACACTCTAATCCCTACACTCTACACTCTATACCCTACACTCTATACCCTACACTCTACACTCTATACCTTACACCCTGCACTCTATTCCCTACACTCTATACCCTACACTCTATACCCTACACTCTATACCCTACACTCTACACCCTACACTCTATAACCTACACTCTATACCATACACTCTATACCCTACACTCTACACTCTATACCCTACACTCTACACCCTACACTCTATACCCTACACTCTAATCCCTACACTCTACACTCTATACCCTACACTCTATACCCTACACTCTATACCCTACACTCTATACCCTACACTCTACACTCTCTACCCTACACTCTATACCCTGCACTCTATACCCTACACTCTATACCCTACACTCTACACTCTATACCCTACACTCTACACTGTATACCCTACACTCTATACCCTACACTCTATACCCTACACTCTACACTCTATGCCCTACACTCTACACTCTATACCCTACACTCTACACTCTATACCCTACACTCTACACTCTATACCCTACACTCTATACCCTACACTCTATACCCTACACTCTATACCCTACACTCTACACTCTATGCCCTACACTCTACACTCTATACCTTACACTCTACACTCTATTCCCTACACTCTATACCCTACACTCTATATCCTACACTCTACACCCCACACTCTATACCCTACACTCTATACCATACACTCTATACCCTACACTCTACACCCTACACTCTATACACTACACTCTAATCCCTACACTCTACACTCTATACCCTACACTCTATACCCTACACTCTATACCCTACACTCTACACTCTCTACCCTACACTCTCTACCCTACACTCTATACCCTACACTCTATACCCTACACTCTACACTCTATACCCTATACTCTACACTCTATACCCTACACTCTATACCCTACAGTCTATACCCTACACTCTATACCCTACACTCTACACTCTATACCTTACACATTACACTTTATTCCCTACACTCTATACCCTACACTCTATACCCTACACTCTATACCCTACACTCTATACCCTACACTCTACACCCTACACTCTATAACCTACACTCTATACCATACACTCTATACCCTACACTCTACACTCTATACCCTACACTCTACACCCTACACTCTATACCCTACACTCTAATCCCTACACTCTACACTCTACACCCTACACACTATACCCTACACTCTACACTCTATACCTTACACTCTGCACTCTATTCCCTACACTCTATACCCTACACTCTATACCCTACACTCTATACCCTACACTCTACACCCTACACTCTATACCCTACACTCTATACCATACACTCTATACCCTACACTCTACACTCTATACCCTACACTCTACACCCTACACTCTATACCCTACACTCTAATCCCTACACTCTACACTCTATACCCTACACTCTATACCCTACACTCTATACCCTACACTCTACACTCTCTACCCTACACTCTATACCCTGCACTCTATACCCTACACTCTATACCCTACACTCTACACTCTATATCCTACACTCTACACTCTATACCCTACACTCTATACCCTGCACTCTATACCCTACACTCTATACCCTACACTCTACACTCTATGCCCTACACTCTACACTCTATACCCTACACTCTATACCCTACACTCTACACTCTATACCCTACACTCTATACCCTACACTCTATACCCTACACTCTATACCCTACACTCTACACTCTATGCCCTACACTCTATACCCTACACTCTATGCCCTACACTCTATACCCTACACTCTATACCCTACACTCTATACCCTACACTCTACACTTTATACCCTACACTCTATACCCTACACTCTACACTCTATACCCTACACTCTATACCCTACACTCTATACCCTACACTCTACACTCTATACCCTACACTCTATACCCTACACTCTATGCCCTACACTCTATACCCTACACTCTATACCCTACACTCTATACCCTACACTCTATACCCTACACTCTACACTCTATACCCTACACTCTATACCCTACACTCTATACCCTACACTCTACACTCTATACCCTACACTCTATACCCTACACTCTATGCCCTACACTCTATACCCTACACTCTATACCCTACACTCTATACCCTACACTCTACACTCTATACCCTACACTCTATACCCTACACTCTGTACCCTACACTCTAATCCCTACACTCTACACTCTATACCCTACACTCTACACTCTATTCCCTACACTCTATACCCTACACTCTATACCCTACACTCTATACCCTACACTCTATACCCAACACTCTACACCCTACACTCTATACCCTACACTCTATACCATACACTCTATACCCTACACTCTACACTCTATACCCTACACTCTACACTCTATACCCTACACTCTATACCCTACACTCTATACCTTACACTCTATACCCTACACTCTACACTCTATACTCTACACTCTACACTCTATACCCTCCACTCTATACCCTCCACTCTATACCCTACACTCTATACCCTACACTCTATACCCTACACTCTATACCCTACACTCTACACTCTATACCCTACACTCTATACCCTACACTCTACACCCTACACTCTATACCCTACACTCTATGCCCTACACTCTATACCCTACACTCTATAACCTACACTCTATACCCTACACTCTACACTCTATACCCTACACTCTATACCCTACACTCTATACCCTACACTCTACACTCTATACCCTACACTCTATACCCTACACTCTATACCCTACACTCTATACCCTACACTCTATACCCTACACTCTACACTCTATACCCTACACTCTATACCCTACACTCTACACCCTACACTCTATACCCTACACTCTAATCCCTACACTCTACACTCTATACCCTACACTCTATACCCTACACTCTACACTCTATACCCTACACTCTATATCCTACACTCTACACTCTATACCATACACTCTATACCCTACACTCTATACCCTACACTCTATACCCTACACTCTACACCCTACACTCTATACCTTACACTCTATACCCTACACTCTATACCCTACACTCTATACCCTACACTCTACACCCTACACTCTATACCCTACACTCCATACCATACACTCTATACCCTACACTCTACACTCTATACCCTACACTCTACATCCTACACTCTATACCCTACACTCTAATCCCGACACTCTACACTCTATACCCTACACTCTATACCCTACACTCTATACCATACACTCTACACTCTCTACCCTACACTCTATACCCTACACTCTATAACATACACTCTATACCCTACACTCTATACCCTACACTCTATACCATACACTCTACACTCTATACCCTACACTCTATACCATACACTCTACACCATACACTCTATAGCATACACTCTATACCCTACACTCTACACTCTATACCCTACACTCTATACCCTACACTCTACACCCTGCACTCTATACCCTACACACTATACCCTACACTCTACACTCTATACCCTACACTCTATACCCTACACTCTATACCCTACACTCTATACCCTACAATCTACACTCTATACCCTACACTCTATAGCCTACACTCTACAATCTATACCCTACACTCTATACCCTACACTCTATACCCCACACTCTATACCCTACACTCTATACCCTACACTCTACACTCTATACCTTACACTTTACACTCTATTCCCTACACTCTATACCCTACACTCTATACCCTACACTCTATACCCTACACTCTATACCCTACACTCTACACCCTACACTCTATACCCTACACTCTATACCATACACTCTATACCCTACACTCTACACTCTATACCCTACACTCTACACCCTACACTCTATACCCTACACTCTAATCCCTACACTCTACACTCTATACCCTACACTCTATACCCTACACTCTACACTCTATACCTTACACTCTACACTCTATACCCTACACTCTATACCCTACACTCTATACCCTACACTCTACACCCTACACTCTATACCCTACACTCTATACCATACACTCTATACCCTACACTCTACACTCTATACCCTACACTCTACACCCTACACTCTATACCCTACACTCTAATCCCTACACTCTACACTCTATACCCTACACTCTATACCCTACACTCTATACCCTACACTCTACACTCTCTACCCTACACTCTATACCCTGCACTCTATACCCTACACTCTATACCCTACACTCTACACTCTATACCCTACACTCTATACCCTACACTCTATACCCTACACTCTATACCATACACTCTACACTCTATACCCTACACTCTATACCATACACTCTACACCATACACTCTATAGCATACACTCTATACCCTACACTCTACACTCTATACCCTACACTCTATACCCTACACTCTACACCCTGCACTCTATACCCTACACACTATACCCTACACTCTACACTCTATACCCTACACTCTATACCCTACACTCTATACCCTACACTCTATACCCTACAATCTACACTCTATACCCTACACTCTATAGCTTACACTCTACAATCTATACCCTACACTCTATACCCTACACACTATACCCTACAGTCTATACCCTACACTCTATACCCTACACTCTACACTCTATACCTTACACTTTACACTCTATTCCCTACACTCTATACCCTACACTCTATACCCTACACTCTATACCCTACACTCTATACCCTACACTCTACACCCTACACTCTATAACCTACACTCTATACCCTACACTCTATACCCTACACTCTACACTCTATACCTTACACTCTATACCCTACACTCTATACCCTACACTCTATACCATACACTCTACACTCTATACCCTACACTCTATACCATACACTCTACACCATACACTCTATAGCATACACTCTATACCCTACACTCTACACTCTATACCCTACACTCTATACCCTACACTCTATACCCTACACTCTATACCCTACAATCTACACTCTATACCCTACACTCTATAGCCTACACTCTACAATCTATACCCTACACTCTATACCCTACACACTATACCCTACAGTCTATACCCTACACTCTATACCCTACACTCTACACTCTATACCTTACACTTTACACTCTATTCCCTACACTCTATACCCTACACTCTATACCCTACACTCTATACCCTACACTCTATACCCTACACTCTACACCCTACACTCTATAACCTACACTCTATACCATACACTCTATACCCTACACTCTACACTCTATACCCTACACTCTACACCCTACACTCTATACCCTACACTCTAATCCCTACACTCTACACTCTATACCCTACACTCTATACCCTACACTCTACACTCTATACCTTACACTCTGCACTCTATTCCCTACACTCTATACCCTACACTCTATACCCTACACTCTATACCCTACACTCTACACCCTACACTCTATACCCTACACTCTATACCATACACTCTATACCCTACACTCTACACTCTATACCCTACACTCTACACCCTACACTCTATACCCTACACTCTAATCCCTACACTCTACACCCTACACTCTATACCCTACACTCTATACCCTACACTCTATACCCTACACTCTACACCCTACACTCTATAACCTACACTCTATACCATACACTCTATACCCTACACTCTACACTCTATACCCTACACTCTACACCCTACACTCTATACCCTACACTCTAATCCCTACACTCTACACTCTATACCCTACACTCTATACCATACACTCTACACCATACACTCTATAGCATACACTCTATACCCTACACTCTACACTCTATACCCTACACTCTATACCCTACACTCTACACCCTGCACTCTATACCCTACACACTATACCCTACACTCTACACTCTATACCCTACACTCTATACCCTACACTCTATACCCTACACTCTATACCCTACAATCTACACTCTATACCCTACACTCTATAGCCTACACTCTACATTCTATACCCTACACTCTATACCCTACACTCTATACCCTACAGTCTATACCCTACACTCTATACCCTACACTCTACACTCTATACCTTACACTTTACACTCTATTCCCTACACTCTATACCCTACACTCTATACCCTACACTCTACACCCTACACTCTATACCCTACACTCTATACCATACACTCTATACCCTACACTCTACACTTTATACCCTACACTCTACACCCTACACTCTATACCCTACACTCTAATCCCTACACTCTACACTCTATACCCTACACTCTATACCCTACACTCTATACCCTACACTCTATACCCTACACTCTACACCCTACACTCTATAACCTACACTCTATACCATACACTCTATACCCTACACTCTACACTCTATACCCTACACTCTACACCCTACACTCTATACCCTACACTCTAATCCCTACACTCTACACTCTATACCCTACACTCTATACCCTACACTCTACACTCTATACCTTACACTCTGCACTCTATTCCCTACACTCTATACCCTACACTCTATACCCTACACTCTATACCCTACACTCTACACCCTACACTCTATACCCTACACTCTATACCATACACTCTATACCCTACACTCTACACTCTATACCCTACACTCTACACCCTACACTCTATACCCTACACTCTAATCCCTACACTCTACACTCTACACCCTACACTCTATACCCTACACTCTATACCCTACACTCTACACTCTCTACCCTACACTCTAAACCCTGCACTCTATACCCTACACTCTATACCCTACACTCTACACTCTATACCCTACACTCTACACTCTATACCCTACACTCTATACCCTACACTCTATACCCTACACTCTATACCCTACACTCTATACCCTACACTCTACACTCTATGCCCTACACTCTACACTCTATACCCTACACTGTACACTCTATACCCTACACTCTACACTCTATACCCTACACTCTATACCCTACACTCTATACCCTACACTCTACACTCTATGCCCTACACTCTACACTCTATACCTTACACTCTACACTCTATTCCCTACACTCTGCACCCCACACTCTATACCCTACACTCTATACCATACACTCTATACCCTACACTCTATACCCTACACTCTATACCCTACACTCTACACTCTCTACCCTACACTCTCTACCCTACACTCTATACCCTACACTCTATACCCTACACTCTACACTCTATACCCTACACTCTACACTCTATACCCTACACTCTATACCCTACACTCTATACCCTACACGCTACACTCTATGCCCTACACTATACACTCTATACCCTACACTCTATACACTACACTCTATACCCTACACTCTACACTCTATACCCTACACTCTATACCCTACACTCTATGCCCTACACTCTATACCCTACACTCTATACCCTACACTCTATACCCTACACTCTACACTCTATACCCTACACTCTATACCCTACACTCTATACCCTACACTCTACACTATATACCCTACACTCTATACCCTACACTCTATACCCTACACTCTACACTCTATACCCTACACTCTATACCCTACACTCTATGCCCTACACTCTATACCCTACACTCTATACCCTACACTCTATACCCTACACTCTACACTCTATACCCTACACTCTATACCCTACACTCTATACCCTACACTCTGCACTCTATACCCTACACTCTATACCCTACACTCTATACCCTACACTCTACACTCTATACCCTACGCTTTATACCCTACACTCTATGCCCTACACTCTATACCCTACACTCTATACCCTACACTCTATACCCTACACTCTACACTCTACACCCTACACTCTATACCCTACACTCTATACCCTACACTCTACACTCTATACCCTACACTTTATACCCTACACTCTATGCCCTACACTCTATACCCTACACTCTATACCCTACACTCTATACCCTACACTCTACACTCTATACCCCACACTCTATACCCTACACTCTATACCCTACACTCTACACTCTATTCCCTACACTCTATACCCTACACTCTATACCCTACACTCTATACCCTACACTCTACACCCTACACTCTATACCCTACACTCTATACCATACACTCTATACCCTACACTCTACACTCTATGCCCTACACTCTACACCCTACACTCTATACCCTACACTCTAATCCCTACACTCTACACTCTATACCCTACACTCTATACCCTACACTCTATACCCTACACTCTACACTCTCTACCCTACACTCTCTACCCTACACTCTATACCCTACACTCTATACCCTACACTCTACACTCTATACCCTACACTCTACACTCTATACCCTACACTCTATACCCCACACTCTATACCCTACACTCTACACTCTATACCCTACACTCTATACCCTACACTCTATGCCCTACACTCTATACCCTACACTCTATACCCTACACTCTATACCCTACACTCTACACTCTATACCCTACACTCTATACCCTACACTGTATACCCTACACTCTACACTCTATACCCTACACTCTATACCCTACACTCTATACCCTACACTCTATACCCCACACTCTGCACTCTATACCCTACACTCTATACCCTACACTCTACACTCTATACCCTACACTCTATACCCTACACTCTATGCCCTACACTCTATACCCTACACTCTATACCCTACACTCTATACCCTACACTCTATACCCTACACTCTACACTCTATACCCTACACTCTATACCCTACACTCTATACCCTACACTCTACACTCTATACCCTACACTCTATACCCTACACTCTATGCCCTACACTCTATACCCTACACTCTATACCCTACACTCTATACCCTACACTCTACACTCTATACCCTACACTCTATACCCTACACTCTATACCCTACACTCTAATCCCTACACTCTACACCATACACTCTATAGCATACACTCTACACCCTACACTCTACACCCTACACTCTATACCCTACACTCTAATCCCTACACTCTACACTCTATACCCTACACTCTATACCCTACACTCTATACCCTACACTCTACACTCTCTACCCTACACTCTATACCCTGCACACTATACCCTACACTCTATACCCTATACTCTACACTCTGTACCCTACACTCTACACTCTATACCCTACACTCTATACCCTACACTCTATACAATACACTCTATACCCTACACTCTATACCCTACACTCTACACTCTATGCCCTACACTCTACACTCTATACCCTACACTCTACACTCTATACCCTACACTCTACACTCTATACCCTACACTCTATACCCTACACTCTATATCCTACACTCTACACTCTATGCCCTACACTCTACACTCTATACCTTACACTCTACACTCTATTCCCTACACTCTATACCCTACACTCTA